>NW_028149082.1:517500-608000 GCF_946808225.1 Silurus aristotelis
TGGTATGGCCGTAAGCGAGATTCGCACCTCGAAATTGCCCATTTATTTTTGCTTGTCAGCGTGTTTGTTTGCTTATATGCCTTTCCTGCTATTCCAGTTCAACTTTTATCACACTTTATCCACAACGGTAAATGTTCGTCCTTAAATTAAGTATGAAAGCAAAGAAAAAAAAAATTAAAGTTTACAGCACCTGGTATTCCCAGGCGGTCTCCCATCCAAGTACTAACCAGGCCCGACCCTGCTTAGCTTCCGAGATCAGACGAGATCGAGCGTTCTCAGAGTGGTATGGCCGTAAGCGAGATTGGCGCTTCGAAATTGCCAATTTATTTTTGCTTGTCAGCGTGTTTGTTTGCTTATATGCCTTTCCTGCTATTCCAGTTAAACTTTTATCACAATTTATTCACCACGGTACCTGTTCGTCCTTAAATTAAGCCTGAAAGCAAAGAAAAAAAAATTAAAGCTTACAGCACCTGGTATTCCCAGGCGGTCTCCCATCCAAGTACTAACCAGGCCCGACCCTGCTTAGCTTCCGAGATCAGACGAGATCGAGCGTTCTCAGAGTGGTATGGCCGTAAGCGAGATATGTGCTTCGAAATTGGCCATTTGTTTTTGTTGTCATCATGTTTGTTTGCTCATATGCCTTTCCTGCTATTCCAGATCAACTTTTATCACACTTTATTCACCACGGTAAATGTTCATCCTTAAATTAAGCCTGAAAGCAAAGAAAAAAAAGTTAAAGCTTACAGCACCTGGTATTCCCAGGCGGTCTCCCATCCAAGAACTAACCAGGCCCGACCCTGCTTAGCTTCCGAGATCAGACGAGATCGAGCGTTCTCAGAGTGGTATGGCCGTAAGCAAGATTCGCGCTTCAAAATTGCCCATTTATTTTTGCTTGTCAGCATGTTTGTTTGCTCATATGTCTTTCCTGCTATTCCAGTTCAACTTTTATCACACTTTATCCACAACGGTAAATGTTCGTCCTTAAATTAAGCCTGAAAGCAAAGAAAAAAAAATTAAAGCTTACAGCACCTGGTATTCCCAGGCGGTCTCCCATCCAAGTACTAACCAGGCCCGACCCTGCTTAGCTTCCGAGATCAGACGAGATCGAGCGTTCTCAGAGTGGTATGGCCGTAAGCGAGATTCATGCTTTGAAATTGCCCATTTATTTTAGTTGTCAGCGTGTTTGTTTGCTCATATGCCTTTCCTGCTATTTCAGTTCAACTTTTATCACACTTTATCCACAACGGTAAATGTTCGTCCTTAAATTAAGTATGAAAGCAAAGAAAAAAAAAATTTAAGCTTACAGCACCTGGGATTCCCAGGCGGTCTCCCATCCAAGTACTAACCAGGCCCGACCCTGCTTAGCTTCCGAGATCAGACGAGATCGAGCGTTCTCAGAGTGGTATGGCCGTAAGCGAGATTTGCGCTTCGAAATTGCCAATTTATTTTTGCTTGTCAGCGTGTTTGTTTGCTTATATGCCTTTCCTGCTATTCCAGTTAAACTTTTATCACACTTTATTCACCACGGTACCTGTTCGTCCTTAAATTAAGCCTGAAAGCAAAGAAAAAAAAATTAAAGCTTACAGCACCTGGTATTCCCAGGCGGTCTCCCATCCAAGTACTAACCAGGCCCGACCCTGCTTAGCTTCCGAGATCAGACGAGATCGAGCGTTCTCAGAGTGGTATGGCCGTAAGCGAGATATGTGGTTCGAAATTGGCCATTTGTTTTTGTTGTCATCATGTTTGTTTGCTCATATGCCTTTCCTGCTATTCCAGATCAACTTTTATCACACTTTATTCACCACGGTAAATGTTCATCCTTAAATTAAGCCTGAAAGCAAAGAAAAAAAAGTTAAAGCTTACAGCACCTGGTATTCCCAGGCGGTCTCCCATCCAAGAACTAACCAGGCCCGACCCTGCTTAGCTTCCGAGATCAGACGAGATCGAGCGTTCTCAGAGTGGTATGGCCGTAAGCAAGATTCGCGCTTCAAAATTGCCCATTTATTTTTGCTTGTCAGCATGTTTGTTTGCTCATATGCCTTTCCTGCTATTCCAGTTCAACTTTTATCACACTTTATCCACAACGGTAAATGTTCGTCCTTAAATTAAGCCTGAAAGCAAAGAAAAAAAAATTAAAGCTTACAGCACCTGGTATTCCCAGGCGGTCTCCCATCCAAGTACTAACCAGGCCCGACCCTGCTTAGCTTCCGAGATCAGACGAGATCGAGCGTTCTCAGAGTGGTATGGCCGTAAGCGAGATATGTGGTTCGAAATTGGCCATTTGTTTTTGTTGTCATCATGTTTGTTTGCTCATATGCCTTTCCTGCTATTCCAGATCAACTTTTATCACACTTTATTCACCACGGTAAATGTTCATCCTTAAATTAAGCCTGAAAGCAAAGAAAAAAAAGTTAAAGCTTACAGCACCTGGTATTCCCAGGCGGTCTCCCATCCAAGTACTAACCAGGCCCGACCCTGCTTAGCTTCCGAGATCAGACGAGATCGAGCGTTCTCAGAGTGGTATGGCCGTAAGCAAGATTCGCGCTTCAAAATTGCCCATTTATTTTTGCTTGTCAGCATGTTTGTTTGCTCATATGTCTTTCCTGCTATTCCAGTTCAACTTTTATCACACTTTATCCACAACGGTAAATGTTCGTCCTTAAATTAAGCCTGAAAGCAAAGAAAAAAAAATTAAAGCTTACAGCACCTGGTATTCCCAGGCGGTCTCCCATCCAAGTACTAACCAGGCCCGACCCTGCTTAGCTTCCGAGATCAGACGAGATCGAGCGTTCTCAGAGTGGTATGGCCGTAAGCAAGATTCGCGCTTCAAAATTGTCCATTTATTTTTGCTTGTCAGCATGTTTGTTTGCTCATATGTCTTTCCTGCTATTCCAGATCAACTTTTATCACACTTTATTCACCACGGTAAATGTTCATCCTTAAATTAAGCCTGAAAGCAAAGAAAAAAAAGTTAAAGCTTACAGCACCTGGTATTCCCAGGCGGTCTCCCATCCAAGTACTAACCAGGCCCGACCCTGCTTAGCTTCCGAGATCAGACGAGATCGAGCGTTCTCAGAGTGGTATGGCCGTAAGCAAGATTCGCGCTTCAAAATTGCCCATTTATTTTTGCTTGTCAGCATGTTTGTTTGCTCATATGTCTTTCCTGCTATTCCAGTTCAACTTTTATCACACTTTATCCACAACGGTAAATGTTCGTCCTTAAATTAAGCCTGAAAGCAAAGAAAAAAAAATTAAAGCTTACAGCACCTGGTATTCCCAGGCGGTCTCCCATCCAAGTACTAACCAGGCCCGACCCTGCTTAGCTTCCGAGATCAGACGAGATCGAGCGTTCTCAGAGTGGTATGGCCGTAAGCGAGATTCATGCTTTGAAATTGCCCATTTATTTTAGTTGTCAGCGTGTTTGTTTGCTCATATGCCTTTCCTGCTATTTCAGTTCAACTTTTATCACACTTTATCCACAACGGTAAATGTTCGTCCTTAAATTAAGTATGAAAGCAAAGAAAAAAAAAATTCAAGCTTACAGCACCTGGTATTCCCAGGCGGTCTCCCATCCAAGTACTAACCAGGCCCGACCCTGCTTAGCTTCCGAGATCAGACGAGATCGAGCGTTCTCAGAGTGGTATGGCCGTAAGCGAGATTTGCGCTTCGAAATTGCCAATTTATTTTTGATTGTCAGCGTGTTTGTTTGCTTATATGCCTTTCCTGCTATTCCAGTTAAACTTTTATCACACTTTATTCACCACGGTACCTGTTCGTCCTTAAATTAAGCCTGAAAGCAAAGAAAAAAAAATTCAAGCTTACAGCACCTGGTATTCCCAGGCGGTCTCCCATCCAAGTACTAACCAGGCCCGACCCTGCTTAGCTTCCGAGATCAGACGAGATCGAGCGTTCTCAGAGTGGTATGGCCGTAAGCAAGATTCGCGCTTCAAAATTGCCCATTTATTTTTGCTTGTCAGCATGTTTGTTTGCTCATATGCCTTTCCTGCTATTTCAGTTCAACTTTTATCACACTTTATCCACAACGGTAAATGTTCGTCCTTAAATTAAGTATGAAAGCAAAAAAAAAAAAAAATTTAAGCTTACAGCACCTGGTATTCCCAGGCGGTCTCCCATCCAAGTACTAACCAGGCCCGACCCTGCTTAGCTTCCGAGATCAGACGAGATCGAGCGTTCTCAGAGTGGTATGGCCGTAAGCGAGATTCATGCTTTGAAATTGCCCATTTATTTTAGTTGTCAGCGTGTTTGTTTGCTCATATGCCTTTCCTGCTATTTCAGTTCAACTTTTATCACACTTTATCCACAACGGTAAATGTTCGTCCTTAAATTAAGTATGAAAGCAAAGAAAAAAAAAATTTAAGCTTACAGCACCTGGTATTCCCAGGCGGTCTCCCATCCAAGTACTAACCAGGCCCGACCCTGCTTAGCTTCCGAGATCAGACGAGATCGAGCGTTCTCAGAGTGGTATGGCCGTAAGCGAGATTCGCACCTCGAAATTGCCCATTTATTTTTGCTTGTCAGCGTGTTTGTTTGCTTATATGCCTTTCCTGCTATTCCAGTTCAACTTTTATCACACTTTATCCACAACGGTAAATGTTCGTCCTTAAATTAAGTATGAAAGCAAAGAAAAAAAAAATTAAAGTTTACAGCACCTGGTATTCCCAGGCGGTCTCCCATCCAAGTACTAACCAGGCCCGACCCTGCTTAGCTTCCGAGATCAGACGAGATCGAGCGTTCTCAGAGTGGTATGGCCGTAAGCGAGATTGGCGCTTCGAAATTGCCAATTTATTTTTGCTTGTCAGCGTGTTTGTTTGCTTATATGCCTTTCCTGCTATTCCAGTTAAACTTTTATCACAATTTATTCACCACGGTACCTGTTCGTCCTTAAATTAAGCCTGAAAGCAAAGAAAAAAAAATTAAAGCTTACAGCACCTGGTATTCCCAGGCGGTCTCCCATCCAAGTACTAACCAGGCCCGACCCTGCTTAGCTTCCGAGATCAGACGAGATCGAGCGTTCTCAGAGTGGTATGGCCGTAAGCGAGATATGTGCTTCGAAATTGGCCATTTGTTTTTGTTGTCATCATGTTTGTTTGCTCATATGCCTTTCCTGCTATTCCAGATCAACTTTTATCACACTTTATTCACCACGGTAAATGTTCATCCTTAAATTAAGCCTGAAAGCAAAGAAAAAAAAGTTAAAGCTTACAGCACCTGGTATTCCCAGGCGGTCTCCCATCCAAGTACTAACCAGGCCCGACCCTGCTTAGCTTCCGAGATCAGACGAGATCGAGCGTTCTCAGAGTGGTATGGCCGTAAGCAAGATTCGCGCTTCAAAATTGCCCATTTATTTTTGCTTGTCAGCATGTTTGTTTGCTCATATGTCTTTCCTGCTATTCCAGTTCAACTTTTATCACACTTTATTCACCACGGTACCTGTTCGTCCTTAAATTAAGCCTGAAAGCAAAGAAAAGAAAATTAAAGCTTACAGCACCTGGTATTCCCAGGCGGTCTCCCATCCAAGTACTAACCAGGCCCGACCCTGCTTAGCTTCCGAGATCAGACAAGATCGAGCGTTCTCAGAGTGGTATGGCCGTAAGCGAGATTCATGCTTTGAAATTGCCCATTTATTTTAGTTGTCAGCGTGTTTGTTTGCTCATATGCCTTTCCTGCTATTTCAGTTCAACTTTTATCACACTTTATCCACAACGGTAAATGTTCGTCCTTAAATTAAGTATGAAAGCAAAGAAAAAAAAAATTCAAGCTTACAGCACCTGGTATTCCCAGGCGGTCTCCCATCCAAGTACTAACCAGGCCCGACCCTGCTTAGCTTCCGAGATCAGACGAGATCGAGCGTTCTCAGAGTGGTATGGCCGTAAGCGAGATTTGCGCTTCGAAATTGCCAATTTATTTTTGATTGTCAGCGTGTTTGTTTGCTTATATGCCTTTCCTGCTATTCCAGTTAAACTTTTATCACACTTTATTCACCACGGTACCTGTTCGTCCTTAAATTAAGCCTGAAAGCAAAGAAAAAAAAATTCAAGCTTACAGCACCTGGTATTCCCAGGCGGTCTCCCATCCAAGTACTAACCAGGCCCGACCCTGCTTAGCTTCCGAGATCAGACGAGATCGAGCGTTCTCAGAGTGGTATGGCCGTAAGCAAGATTCGCGCTTCAAAATTGCCCATTTATTTTTGCTTGTCAGCATGTTTGTTTGCTCATATGCCTTTCCTGCTATTTCAGTTCAACTTTTATCACACTTTATCCACAACGGTAAATGTTCGTCCTTAAATTAAGTATGAAAGCAAAAAAAAAAAAAAATTTAAGCTTACAGCACCTGGTATTCCCAGGCGGTCTCCCATCCAAGTACTAACCAGGCCCGACCCTGCTTAGCTTCCGAGATCAGACGAGATCGAGCGTTCTCAGAGTGGTATGGCCGTAAGCGAGATTCATGCTTTGAAATTGCCCATTTATTTTAGTTGTCAGCGTGTTTGTTTGCTCATATGCCTTTCCTGCTATTTCAGTTCAACTTTTATCACACTTTATCCACAACGGTAAATGTTCGTCCTTAAATTAAGTATGAAAGCAAAGAAAAAAAAAATTTAAGCTTACAGCACCTGGTATTCCCAGGCGGTCTCCCATCCAAGTACTAACCAGGCCCGACCCTGCTTAGCTTCCGAGATCAGACGAGATCGAGCGTTCTCAGAGTGGTATGGCCGTAAGCGAGATTCGCACCTCGAAATTGCCCATTTATTTTTGCTTGTCAGCGTGTTTGTTTGCTTATATGCCTTTCCTGCTATTCCAGTTCAACTTTTATCACACTTTATCCACAACGGTAAATGTTCGTCCTTAAATTAAGTATGAAAGCAAAGAAAAAAAAAATTAAAGTTTACAGCACCTGGTATTCCCAGGCGGTCTCCCATCCAAGTACTAACCAGGCCCGACCCTGCTTAGCTTCCGAGATCAGACGAGATCGAGCGTTCTCAGAGTGGTATGGCCGTAAGCGAGATTGGCGCTTCGAAATTGCCAATTTATTTTTGCTTGTCAGCGTGTTTGTTTGCTTATATGCCTTTCCTGCTATTCCAGTTAAACTTTTATCACAATTTATTCACCACGGTACCTGTTCGTCCTTAAATTAAGCCTGAAAGCAAAGAAAAAAAAATTAAAGCTTACAGCACCTGGTATTCCCAGGCGGTCTCCCATCCAAGTACTAACCAGGCCCGACCCTGCTTAGCTTCCGAGATCAGACGAGATCGAGCGTTCTCAGAGTGGTATGGCCGTAAGCGAGATATGTGCTTCGAAATTGGCCATTTGTTTTTGTTGTCATCATGTTTGTTTGCTCATATGCCTTTCCTGCTATTCCAGATCAACTTTTATCACACTTTATTCACCACGGTAAATGTTCATCCTTAAATTAAGCCTGAAAGCAAAGAAAAAAAAGTTAAAGCTTACAGCACCTGGTATTCCCAGGCGGTCTCCCATCCAAGTACTAACCAGGCCCGACCCTGCTTAGCTTCCGAGATCAGACGAGATCGAGCGTTCTCAGAGTGGTATGGCCGTAAGCAAGATTCGCGCTTCAAAATTGCCCATTTATTTTTGCTTGTCAGCATGTTTGTTTGCTCATATGTCTTTCCTGCTATTCCAGTTCAACTTTTATCACACTTTATTCACCACGGTACCTGTTCGTCCTTAAATTAAGCCTGAAAGCAAAGAAAAGAAAATTAAAGCTTACAGCACCTGGTATTCCCAGGCGGTCTCCCATCCAAGTACTAACCAGGCCCGACCCTGCTTAGCTTCCGAGATCAGACAAGATCGAGCGTTCTCAGAGTGGTATGGCCGTAAGCGAGATTCATGCTTTGAAATTGCCCATTTATTTTAGTTGTCAGCGTGTTTGTTTGCTCATATGCCTTTCCTGCTATTTCAGTTCAACTTTTATCACACTTTATCCACAACGGTAAATGTTCGTCCTTAAATTAAGTATGAAAGCAAAGAAAAAAAAAATTCAAGCTTACAGCACCTGGTATTCCCAGGCGGTCTCCCATCCAAGTACTAACCAGGCCCGACCCTGCTTAGCTTCCGAGATCAGACGAGATCGAGCGTTCTCAGAGTGGTATGGCCGTAAGCGAGATTTGCGCTTCGAAATTGCCAATTTATTTTTGATTGTCAGCGTGTTTGTTTGCTTATATGCCTTTCCTGCTATTCCAGTTAAACTTTTATCACACTTTATTCACCACGGTACCTGTTCGTCCTTAAATTAAGCCTGAAAGCAAAGAAAAAAAAATTCAAGCTTACAGCACCTGGTATTCCCAGGCGGTCTCCCATCCAAGTACTAACCAGGCCCGACCCTGCTTAGCTTCCGAGATCAGACGAGATCGAGCGTTCTCAGAGTGGTATGGCCGTAAGCAAGATTCGCGCTTCAAAATTGCCCATTTATTTTTGCTTGTCAGCATGTTTGTTTGCTCATATGCCTTTCCTGCTATTTCAGTTCAACTTTTATCACACTTTATCCACAACGGTAAATGTTCGTCCTTAAATTAAGTATGAAAGCAAAAAAAAAAAAAAATTTAAGCTTACAGCACCTGGTATTCCCAGGCGGTCTCCCATCCAAGTACTAACCAGGCCCGACCCTGCTTAGCTTCCGAGATCAGACGAGATCGAGCGTTCTCAGAGTGGTATGGCCGTAAGCGAGATTCATGCTTTGAAATTGCCCATTTATTTTAGTTGTCAGCGTGTTTGTTTGCTCATATGCCTTTCCTGCTATTTCAGTTCAACTTTTATCACACTTTATCCACAACGGTAAATGTTCGTCCTTAAATTAAGTATGAAAGCAAAGAAAAAAAAAATTTAAGCTTACAGCACCTGGTATTCCCAGGCGGTCTCCCATCCAAGTACTAACCAGGCCCGACCCTGCTTAGCTTCCGAGATCAGACGAGATCGAGCGTTCTCAGAGTGGTATGGCCGTAAGCGAGATTCGCACCTCGAAATTGCCCATTTATTTTTGCTTGTCAGCGTGTTTGTTTGCTTATATGCCTTTCCTGCTATTCCAGTTCAACTTTTATCACACTTTATCCACAACGGTAAATGTTCGTCCTTAAATTAAGTATGAAAGCAAAGAAAAAAAAAATTAAAGTTTACAGCACCTGGTATTCCCAGGCGGTCTCCCATCCAAGTACTAACCAGGCCCGACCCTGCTTAGCTTCCGAGATCAGACGAGATCGAGCGTTCTCAGAGTGGTATGGCCGTAAGCGAGATTGGCGCTTCGAAATTGCCAATTTATTTTTGCTTGTCAGCGTGTTTGTTTGCTTATATGCCTTTCCTGCTATTCCAGTTAAACTTTTATCACAATTTATTCACCACGGTACCTGTTCGTCCTTAAATTAAGCCTGAAAGCAAAGAAAAAAAAATTAAAGCTTACAGCACCTGGTATTCCCAGGCGGTCTCCCATCCAAGTACTAACCAGGCCCGACCCTGCTTAGCTTCCGAGATCAGACGAGATCGAGCGTTCTCAGAGTGGTATGGCCGTAAGCGAGATATGTGCTTCGAAATTGGCCATTTGTTTTTGTTGTCATCATGTTTGTTTGCTCATATGCCTTTCCTGCTATTCCAGATCAACTTTTATCACACTTTATTCACCACGGTAAATGTTCATCCTTAAATTAAGCCTGAAAGCAAAGAAAAAAAAGTTAAAGCTTACAGCACCTGGTATTCCCAGGCGGTCTCCCATCCAAGTACTAACCAGGCCCGACCCTGCTTAGCTTCCGAGATCAGACGAGATCGAGCGTTCTCAGAGTGGTATGGCCGTAAGCAAGATTCGCGCTTCAAAATTGCCCATTTATTTTTGCTTGTCAGCATGTTTGTTTGCTCATATGTCTTTCCTGCTATTCCAGTTCAACTTTTATCACACTTTATCCACAACGGTAAATGTTCGTCCTTAAATTAAGCCTGAAAGCAAAGAAAAGAAAATTAAAGCTTACAGCACCTGGTATTCCCAGGCGGTCTCCCATCCAAGTACTAACCAGGCCCGACCCTGCTTAGCTTCCGAGATCAGACAAGATCGAGCGTTCTCAGAGTGGTATGGCCGTAAGCGAGATTCATGCTTTGAAATTGCCCATTTATTTTAGTTGTCAGCGTGTTTGTTTGCTCATATGCCTTTCCTGCTATTTCAGTTCAACTTTTATCACACTTTATCCACAACGGTAAATGTTCGTCCTTAAATTAAGTATGAAAGCAAAAAAAAAAAAAAATTTAAGCTTACAGCACCTGGTATTCCCAGGCGGTCTCCCATCCAAGTACTAACCAGGCCCGACCCTGCTTAGCTTCCGAGATCAGACGAGATCGAGCGTTCTCAGAGTGGTATGGCCGTAAGCGAGATTCGCACCTCGAAATTGCCCATTTATTTTTGCTTGTCAGCGTGTTTGTTTGCTTATATGCCTTTCCTGCTATTCCAGTTCAACTTTTATCACACTTTATTCACCACGGTACCTGTTCGTCCTTAAATTAAGCCTGAAAGCAAAGAAAAAAAAATTAAAGCTTACAGCACCTGGTATTCCCAGGCGGTCTCCCATCCAAGTACTAACCAGGCCCGACCCTGCTTAGCTTCCGAGATCAGACGAGATCGAGCGTTCTCAGAGTGGTATGGCCGTAAGCGAGATTCATGCTTTGAAATTGCCCATTTATTTTAGTTGTCAGCGTGTTTGTTTGCTCATATGCCTTTCCTGCTATTTCAGTTCAACTTTTATCACACTTTATCCACAACGGTAAATGTTCGTCCTTAAATTAAGTATGAAAGCAAAGAAAAAAAAAATTTAAGCTTACAGCACCTGGGATTCCCAGGCGGTCTCCCATCCAAGTACTAACCAGGCCCGACCCTGCTTAGCATCCGAGATCAGACGAGATCGAGCGTTCTCAGAGTGGTATGGCCGTAAGCGAGATTTGCGCTTCGAAATTGCCAATTTATTTTTGCTTGTCAGCGTGTTTGTTTGCTTATATGCCTTTCCTGCTATTCCAGTTAAACTTTTATCACACTTTATTCACCACGGTACCTGTTCGTCCTTAAATTAAGCCTGAAAGCAAAGAAAAAAAAATTAAAGCTTACAGCACCTGGTATTCCCAGGCGGTCTCCCATCCAAGTACTAACCAGGCCCGACCCTGCTTAGCTTCCGAGATCAGACGAGATCGAGCGTTCTCAGAGTGGTATGGCCGTAAGCGAGATATGTGGTTCGAAATTGGCCATTTGTTTTTGTTGTCATCATGTTTGTTTGCTCATATGCCTTTCCTGCTATTCCAGATCAACTTTTATCACACTTTATTCACCACGGTAAATGTTCATCCTTAAATTAAGCCTGAAAGCAAAGAAAAAAAAGTTAAAGCTTACAGCACCTGGTATTCCCAGGCGGTCTCCCATCCAAGTACTAACCAGGCCCGACCCTGCTTAGCTTCCGAGATCAGACGAGATCGAGCGTTCTCAGAGTGGTATGGCCGTAAGCAAGATTCGCGCTTCAAAATTGCCCATTTATTTTTGCTTGTCAGCATGTTTGTTTGCTCATATGTCTTTCCTGCTATTCCAGTTCAACTTTTATCACACTTTATCCACAACGGTAAATGTTCGTCCTTAAATTAAGCCTGAAAGCAAAGAAAAAAAAATTAAAGCTTACAGCACCTGGTATTCCCAGGCGGTCTCCCATCCAAGTACTAACCAGGCCCGACCCTGCTTAGCTTCCGAGATCAGACGAGATCGAGCGTTCTCAGAGTGGTATGGCCGTAAGCAAGATTCGCACCTCGAAATTGCCCATTTATTTTTGCTTGTCAGCGTGTTTGTTTGCTTATATGCCTTTCCTGCTATTCCAGTTCAACTTTTATCACACTTTATCCACAACGGTAAATGTTCGTCCTTAAATTAAGTATGAAAGCAAAGAAAAAAAAAATTAAAGCTTACAGCACCTGGTATTCCCAGGCGGTCTCCCATCCAAGTACTAACCAGGCCCGACCCTGCTTAGCTTCCGAGATCAGACGAGATCGAGCGTTCTCAGAGTGGTATGGCCGTAAGCTAGATTTGTGCTTCGAAATTGCCAATTTATTTTTGCTTGTCAGCGTGTTTGTTTGCTTATATGCCTTTCCTGCTATTCCAGTTAAACTTTTATCACACTTTATTCACCACGGTACCTGTTCGTCCTTAAATTAAGCCTGAAAGCAAAGAAAAAAAAATTAAAGCTTACAGCACCTGGTATTCCCAGGCGGTCTACCATCCAAGTACTAACCAGGCCCGACCCTGCTTAGCTTCCGAGATCAGACGAGATCGAGCGTTCTCAGAGTGGTATGGCCGTAATCGAGATATGTGCTTCGAAATTGGCCATTTGTTTTTGTTGTCATCATGTTTGTTTGCTCATATGCCTTTCCTGCTATTCCAGATCAACTTTTATCACACTTTATTCACCACGGTAAATGTTCATCCTTAAATTAAGCCTGAAAGCAAAGAAAAAAAAGTTAAAGCTTACAGCACCTGGTATTCCCAGGCGGTCTCCCATCCAAGTACTAACCAGGCCCGACCCTGCTTAGCTTCCGAGATCAGACGAGATCGAGCGTTCTCAGAGTGGTATGGCCGTAAGCAAGATTCGCACCTCGAAATTGCCCATTTATTTTTGCTTGTCAGCGTGTTTGTTTGCTTATATGCCTTTCCTGCTATTCCAGTTCAACTTTTATCACACTTTATCCACAACGGTAAATGTTTGTCCTTAAATTAAGCATGAAAGCAAAGAAAAAAAAATTAAAGCTTACAGCACCTGGTATTCCCAGGCGGTCTCCCATCCAAGTACTAACCAGGCCCAACCCTGCTTAGCTTCCGAGATCAGACGAGATCGAGCGTTCTCAGAGTGGTATGGCCGTAAGCGAGATACGTGCTTCGAAATTGCCCATTTATTTTTGCTTCTCAGTGTGTTTGTTTGCTTATATGCCTTTCCTGCTATTTCAGTTCAACTTTTATCACACTTTATCCACAACGGTAAATGTTCGTCCTTAAATTAAGCATTAAAGCAAAGAAAAAAAATTCAAGCTTACAGCACCTGGTATTCCCAGGCGGTCTCCCATCCAAGTACTAACCAGGCCCGACCCTGCTTAGCTTCCGAGATCAGACGAGATCGAGCGTTCTCAGAGTGGTATGGCCGTAAGCAAGATTCGCACCTCGAAATTGCCCATTTATTTTTGCTTGTCAGCGTGTTTGTTTGCTTATATGCCTTTCCTGCTATTCCAGTTCAACTTTTATCACACTTTATCCACAACGGTAAATGTTTGTCCTTAAATTAAGCATGAAAGCAAAGAAAAAAAAATTAAAGCTTACAGCACCTGGTATTCCCAGGCGGTCTCCCATCCAAGTACTAACCAGGCCCGACCCTGCTTAGCTTCCGAGATCAGACGAGATCGAGCGTTCTCAGAGTGGTATGGCCGTAAGCGAGATACGTGCTTCGAAATTGCCCATTTATTTTTGCTTCTCAGTGTGTTTGTTTGCTTATATGCCTTTCCTGCTATTTCAGTTCAACTTTTATCACACTTTATCCACAACGGTAAATGTTCGTCCTTAAATTAAGCATTAAAGCAAAGAAAAAAAATTCAAGCTTACAGCACCTGGTATTCCCAGGCGGTCTCCCATCCAAGTACTAACCAGGCCCGACCCTGCTTAGCTTCCGAGATCAGACGAGATCGAGCGTTCTCAGAGTGGTATGGCCGTAAGCAAAATTCGCACCTCGAAATTGCCCATTTATTTTTGCTTGTCAGCGTGTTTGTTTGCTTATATGCCTTTCCTGCTATTCCAGTTCAACTTTTATCACACTTTATCCACAACGGTAAATGTTTGTCCTTAAATTAAGCATGAAAGCAAAGAAAAAAAAATTAAAGCTTACAGCACCTGGTATTCCCAGGCGGTCTCCCATCCAAGTACTGACCAGGCCCGACCCTGCTTAGCTTCCGAGATCAGACGAGATCGAGCGTTCTCAGAGTGGTATGGCCGTAAGCGAGATTCGCGCTTCAAAATTGCCCATTTATTTTTGCTTGTCAGCATGTTTGTTTGCTCATATGTCTTTCCTGCTATTCCAGTTCAACTTTTATCACACTTTATCCACAACGGTAATTGTTCGTCCTTAAATTAAGCCTGAAAGCAAAGAAAAAAAAATTAAAGCTTACAGCACCTGGTATTCCCAGGCGGTCTCCCATCCAAGTACTAACCAGGCCCGACCCTGCTTAGCTTCCGAGATCAGACGAGATCGAGCGTTCTCAGAGTGGTATGGCCGTAAGCGAGATTCGCACCTCGAAATTGCCCATTTATTTTTGCTTGTCAGCGTGTTTGTTTGCTTATATGCCTTTCCTGCTATTCCAGTTCAACTTTTATCACACTTTATCCACAACGGTAAATGTTCGTCCTTAAATTAAGTATGAAAGCAAAGAAAAAAAAAATTAAAGCTTACAGCACCTGGTATTCCCAGGCGGTCTCCCATCCAAGTTCTAACCAGGCCCGACCCTGCTTAGCTTCCGAGATCAGACGAGATCGAGCGTTCTCAGAGTGGTATGGCCGTAAGCGAGATTTGTGCTTCGAAATTGCCCATTTATTTTTGCTTGTCAGCGTGTTTGTTTGCTTATATGCCTTTCCTGCTATTCCAGTTCAACTTTTATCACACTTTATTCACCACGGTACCTGTTCGTCCTTAAATTAAGCCTGAAAGCAAAGAAAAAAAAATTAAAGCTTACAGCACCTGGTATTCCCAGGCGGTCTCCCATCCAAGTACTAACCAGGCCCGACCCTGCTTAGCTTCCGAGATCAGACGAGATCGAGCGTTCTCAGAGTGGTATGGCCGTAAGCGAGATATGTGCTTCGAAATTGGCCATTTGTTTTTGTTGTCATCATGTTTGTTTGCTCATATGCCTTTCCTGCTATTCCAGATCAACTTTTATCACACTTTATTCACCACGGTAAATGTTCATCCTTAAAATAAGCCTGAAAGCAAAGAAAAAAAAGTTAAATCTTTCAGCACCTGGTATTCCCAGGCGGTCTCCCATCCAAGTACTAACCAGGCCCGACCCTGCTTAGCTTCCGAGATCAGACGAGATCGAGCGTTCTCAGAGTGGTATGGCCGTAAGCGAGATTTGTGCTTCGAAATTGCCAATTTATTTTTGCTTGTCAGCGTGTTTGTTTGCTTATATGCCTTTCCTGCTATTCCAGTTAAACTTTTATCACACTTTATTCACCACGGTACCTGTTCGTCCTTAAATTAAGCCTGAAAGCAAAGAAAAAAAAATTAAAGCTTACAGCACCTGGTATTCCCAGGCGGTCTCCCATCCAAGTACTGACCAGGCCCGACCCTGCTTAGCTTCCGAGATCAGACGAGATCGAGCGTTCTCAGAGTGGTATGGCCGTAAGCGAGATTCGCGCTTCAAAATTGCCCATTTATTTTTGCTTGTCAGCATGTTTGTTTGCTCATATGTCTTTCCTGCTATTCCAGTTCAACTTTTATCACACTTTATCCACAACGGTAAATGTTCGTCCTTAAATTAAGCCTGAAAGCAAAGAAAAAAAAATTAAAGCTTACAGCACCTGGTATTCCCAGGCGGTCTCCCATCCAAGTACTAACCAGGCCCGACCCTGCTTAGCTTCCGAGATCAGACGAGATCGAGCGTTCTCAGATTGGTATGGCCGTAAGCGAGATTCATGCTTTGAAATTGCCCATTTATTTTAGTTGTCAGCGTGTTTGTTTACTCATATGCCTTTCCTGCTATTTCAGTTCAACTTTTATCACACTTTATCCACAACGGTAAATGTTCGTCCTTAAATTAAGTATAAAAAGCAAAGAAAAAAAAAATTTAAGCTTACAGCACCTGGTATTCCCAGGCGGTCTCCCATCCAAGTACTAACCAGGCCCGACCCTGCTTAGCTTCCGAGATCAGACGAGATCGAGCGTTCTCAGAGTGGTATGGCCGTAAGCGAGATTCGCACCTCGAAATTGCCCATTTATTTTTGCTTGTCAGCGTGTTTGTTTGCTTATATGCCTTTCCTGCTATTCCAGTTTAACTTTTATCACACTTTATCCACAACGGTAAATGTTCGTCCTTAAATTAAGTATGAAAGCAAAGAAAAAAAAAATTAAAGCTTACAGCACCTGGTATTCCCAGGCGGTCTCCCATCCAAGTACTAACCAGGCCCGACCCTGCTTAGCTTCCGAGATCAGACGAGATCGAGCGTTCTCAGAGTGGTATGGCCGTAAGCGAGATTTGCGCTTCGAAATTGCCAATTTATTTTTGATTGTCAGCGTGTTTGTTTGCTTATATGCCTTTCCTGCTATTCCAGTTAAACTTTTATCACACTTTATTCCTTTCACCTTAGAAATATTTCTAAGCTAAGAAATATGTTATCTATATCTGATGCAGAGAAGCTCGTCCATGCGTTTATGACCTCTAGAATAGACTACTGTAATGCATTACTAGGTGGATGTCCTGCATCATTAATAAACAAGCTTCAGTTAGTTCAGAATGCCGCAGCAAGAGTTCTTACTAGGTCAAGAAAATACGATCATATAACCCCAATCTTATCGTCCCTACATTGGCTTCCTATTAAGTTTCGAATAGACTACAAACTACTGCTACTCACTTATAAAGCACTAAATGGTTTGGCTCCCATGTATCTATCCAGTCTCTTAACACGCTACAATCCGTCACGCTCCCTGAGATCTCAAAACTCTGGGCTTCTAGTAGTTCCTAGAATAGCAAAGTCCACTAAAGGCGGTAGAGCATTTTCACATTTAGCTCCTAAACTCTGGAATAGTCTTCCTGACAGTGTTCGGGGTTCAGATACACTCTCCCAGTTTAAGTGTAGATTAAAAACATATCTTTTTAGCAAAGCCTACACATAACACACATCACACACATCACATCACAACCTTGTGCTCCAGAACATCTGATCACATGCACATTATCAACTTGTGCTGTTAATATCATGAACAGCAGCTACGCTAATTCCTCTCCACTGCTTCTCTTTCTCTCCCCATCCCGAGGCTTCCTGAGGTTTGGCCAGCTCCAGTCACGTCCCACCTCGTGAAGATTATGGACCTATGGATGATCATGGAGAAGTAGATGCCGAGTGTTTAAAGGCCCTGGCATGGAGAAGCTGATGCTGGATCTATGATGATCACAAATTGTTCTGTATTGTTGGAAGATTTATGACCAAACTTTTGATGTCACCCATATGAGGATGGGTTCCCCTTTGAGTCTGGTTCCTCTCAAGGTTTCTTCCTCATATCATCTAAGGGAGTTTTTCCTTGCCACTGTCGCCACGGCTGCTCATCAGGGACAAACGCACACCATTCACCTTCACTGTTGTTTTCTGTAAAGCTGCTTTGAGACAATGTCTGTTGTGAAAAGCGCTATACAAATAAACTTGACTTGACTTTATTCACCACGGTACCTGGTCGTCCTTAAATTAAGCCTGAAAGCAAAGAAAAAAAAATTAAAGCTTACAGCACCTGGTATTCCCAGGCGGTCTCCCATCCAAGTACTAACCAGGCCCGACCCTGCTTAGCTTCCGAGATCAGACGAGATCGAGCGTTCTCAGAGTGGTATGGCCGTAATCGAGATATGTGCTTCGAAATTGGCCATTTGTTTTTGTTGTCATCATGTTTGTTTGCTCATATGCCTTTCCTGCTATTCCAGATCAACTTTTATCACACTTTATTCACCACGGTAAATGTTCATCCTTAAATTAAGCCTGAAAGCAAAGAAAAAAAAGTTAAAGCTTACAGCACCTGGTATTCCCAGGCGGTCTCCCATCCAAGTACTAACCAGGCCCGACCCTGCTTAGCTTCCGAGATCAGACGAGATCGAGCTTTCTCAGAGTGGTATTGGCGTAAACGAGATTTGCACCTCGAAATTGCCCATTTATTTTTGCTTGTCAGCGTGTTTGTTTGCTTATATGCCTTTCCTGCTATTCCAGTTCAACTTTTATCACACTTTATCCACAACGGTAAATGTTCGTCCTTAAATTAAGTATGAAAGCAAAGAAAAAAAAAATTAAAGCTTACAGCACCTGGTATTCCCAGGCGGTCTCCCATCCAAGTACTAACCAGGCCCGACCCTGCTTAGCTTCCGAGATCAGACGAGATCGAGCGTTCTCAGAGTGGTATGGCCGTAAGCGAGATTTGTGCTTCGAAATTGCCAATTTATTTTTGCTTGTCAGCGTGTTTGTTTGCTTATATGCCTTTCCTGCTATTCCAGTTAAACTTTTATCACACTTTATTCACCACGGTACCTGTTCGTCCTTAAATTAAGCCTGAAAGCAAAGAAAAAAAAATTAAAGCTTACAGCACCTGGTATTCCCAGGCGGTCTCCCATCCAAGTACTAACCAGGCCCGACCCTGCTTAGCTTCCGAGATCAGACGAGATCGAGCGTTCTCAGAGTGGTATGGCCGTAATCGAGATATGTGCTTCGAAATTGGCCATTTGTTTTTGTTGTCATCATGTTTGTTTGCTCATATGCCTTTCCTGCTATTCCAGATCAACTTTTATCACACTTTATTCACCACGGTAAATGTTCATCCTTAAATTAAGCCTGAAAGCAAAGAAAAAAAAGTTAAAGCTTACAGCACCTGGTATTCCCAGGCGGTCTCCCATCCAAGTACTAACCAGGCCCGACCCTGCTTAGCTTCCGAGATCAGACGAGATCGAGCGTTCTCAGAGTGGTATGGCCGTAAGCAAGATTCGCACCTCGAAATTGCCCATTTATTTTTGCTTGTCAGCGTGTTTGTTTGCTTATATGCCTTTCCTGCTATTCCAGTTCAACTTTTATCACACTTTATCCACAACGGTAAATGTTTGTCCTTAAATTAAGCATGAAAGCAAAGAAAAAAAAATTAAAGCTTACAGCACCTGGTATTCCCAGGCGGTCTCCCATCCAAGTACTAACCAGGCCCGACCCTGCTTAGCTTCCGAGATCAGACGAGATCGAGCGTTCTCAGAGTGGTATGGCCGTAAGCGAGATACGTGCTTCGAAATTGCCCATTTATTTTTGCTTCTCAGTGTGTTTGTTTGCTTATATGCCTTTCCTGCTATTTCAGTTCAACTTTTATCACACTTTATCCACAACGGTAAATGTTCGTCCTTAAATTAAGCATTAAAGCAAAGAAAAAAAATTCAAGCTTACAGCACCTGGTATTCCCAGGCGGTCTCCCATCCAAGTACTAAGCAGGCCCGACCCTGCTTAGCTTCCGAGATCAGACGAGATCGAGCGTTCTCAGAGTGGTATGGCCGTAAGCAAGATTCGCACCTCGAAATTGCCCATTTATTTTTGCTTGTCAGCGTGTTTGTTTGCTTATATGCCTTTCCTGCTATTCCAGTTCAACTTTTATCACACTTTATCCACAACGGTAAATGTTTGTCCTTAAATTAAGCATGAAAGCAAAGAAAAAAAAATTAAAGCTTACAGCACCTGGTATTCCCAGGCGGTCTCCCATCCAAGTACTGACCAGGCCCGACCCTGCTTAGCTTCCGAGATCAGACGAGATCGAGCGTTCTCAGAGTGGTATGGCCGTAAGCGAGATTCGCGCTTTAAACTTGCCCATTTATTTTTGCTTGTCAGCATGTTTGTTTGCTCATATGTCTTTCCTGCTATTCCAGTTCAACTTTTATCACACTTTATCCACAACGGTAATTGTTCGTCCTTAAATTAAGCCTGAAAGCAAAGAAAAAAAAATTAAAGCTTACAGCACCTGGTATTCCCAGGCGGTCTCCCATCCAAGTACTAACCAGGCCCGACCCTGCTTAGCTTCCGAGATCAGACGAGATCGAGCGTTCTCAGAGTGGTATGGCCGTAAGCAAGATTCGCACCTCGAAATTGCCCATTTATTTTTGCTTGTCAGCGTGTTTGTTTGCTTATATGCCTTTCCTGCTATTCCAGTTCAACTTTTATCACACTTTATCCACAACGGTAAATGTTCGTCCTTAAATTAAGTATGAAAGCAAAGAAAAAAAAAATTAAAGCTTACAGCACCTGGTATTCCCAGGCGGTCTCCCATCCAAGTACTAACCAGGCCCGACCCTGCTTAGCTTCCGAGATCAGACGAGATCGAGCGTTCTCAGAGTGGTATGGCCGTAAGCTAGATTTGTGCTTCGAAATTGCCAATTTATTTTTGCTTGTCAGCGTGTTTGTTTGCTTATATGCCTTTCCTGCTATTCCAGTTAAACTTTTATCACACTTTATTCACCACGGTACCTGTTCGTCCTTAAATTAAGCCTGAAAGCAAAGAAAAAAAAATTAAAGCTTACAGCACCTGGTATTCCCAGGCGGTCTACCATCCAAGTACTAACCAGGCCCGACCCTGCTTAGCTTCCGAGATCAGACGAGATCGAGCGTTCTCAGAGTGGTATGGCCGTAATCGAGATATGTGCTTCGAAATTGGCCATTTGTTTTTGTTGTCATCATGTTTGTTTGCTCATATGCCTTTCCTGCTATTCCAGATCAACTTTTATCACACTTTATTCACCACGGTAAATGTTCATCCTTAAATTAAGCCTGAAAGCAAAGAAAAAAAAGTTAAAGCTTACAGCACCTGGTATTCCCAGGCGGTCTCCCATCCAAGTACTAACCAGGCCCGACCCTGCTTAGCTTCCGAGATCAGACGAGATCGAGCGTTCTCAGAGTGGTATGGCCGTAAGCAAGATTCGCACCTCGAAATTGCCCATTTATTTTTGCTTGTCAGCGTGTTTGTTTGCTTATATGCCTTTCCTGCTATTCCAGTTCAACTTTTATCACACTTTATCCACAACGGTAAATGTTTGTCCTTAAATTAAGCATGAAAGCAAAGAAAAAAAAATTAAAGCTTACAGCACCTGGTATTCCCAGGCGGTCTCCCATCCAAGTACTAACCAGGCCCAACCCTGCTTAGCTTCCGAGATCAGACGAGATCGAGCGTTCTCAGAGTGGTATGGCCGTAAGCGAGATACGTGCTTCGAAATTGCCCATTTATTTTTGCTTCTCAGTGTGTTTGTTTGCTTATATGCCTTTCCTGCTATTTCAGTTCAACTTTTATCACACTTTATCCACAACGGTAAATGTTCGTCCTTAAATTAAGCATTAAAGCAAAGAAAAAAAATTCAAGCTTACAGCACCTGGTATTCCCAGGCGGTCTCCCATCCAAGTACTAACCAGGCCCGACCCTGCTTAGCTTCCGAGATCAGACGAGATCGAGCGTTCTCAGAGTGGTATGGCCGTAAGCAAGATTCGCACCTCGAAATTGCCCATTTATTTTTGCTTGTCAGCGTGTTTGTTTGCTTATATGCCTTTCCTGCTATTCCAGTTCAACTTTTATCACACTTTATCCACAACGGTAAATGTTTGTCCTTAAATTAAGCATGAAAGCAAAGAAAAAAAAATTAAAGCTTACAGCACCTGGTATTCCCAGGCGGTCTCCCATCCAAGTACTAACCAGGCCCGACCCTGCTTAGCTTCCGAGATCAGACGAGATCGAGCGTTCTCAGAGTGGTATGGCCGTAAGCGAGATACGTGCTTCGAAATTGCCCATTTATTTTTGCTTCTCAGTGTGTTTGTTTGCTTATATGCCTTTCCTGCTATTTCAGTTCAACTTTTATCACACTTTATCCACAACGGTAAATGTTCGTCCTTAAATTAAGCATTAAAGCAAAGAAAAAAAATTCAAGCTTACAGCACCTGGTATTCCCAGGCGGTCTCCCATCCAAGTACTAACCAGGCCCGACCCTGCTTAGCTTCCGAGATCAGACGAGATCGAGCGTTCTCAGAGTGGTATGGCCGTAAGCAAAATTCGCACCTCGAAATTGCCCATTTATTTTTGCTTGTCAGCGTGTTTGTTTGCTTATATGCCTTTCCTGCTATTCCAGTTCAACTTTTATCACACTTTATCCACAACGGTAAATGTTTGTCCTTAAATTAAGCATGAAAGCAAAGAAAAAAAAATTAAAGCTTACAGCACCTGGTATTCCCAGGCGGTCTCCCATCCAAGTACTGACCAGGCCCGACCCTGCTTAGCTTCCGAGATCAGACGAGATCGAGCGTTCTCAGAGTGGTATGGCCGTAAGCGAGATTCGCGCTTCAAAATTGCCCATTTATTTTTGCTTGTCAGCATGTTTGTTTGCTCATATGTCTTTCCTGCTATTCCAGTTCAACTTTTATCACACTTTATCCACAACGGTAATTGTTCGTCCTTAAATTAAGCCTGAAAGCAAAGAAAAAAAAATTAAAGCTTACAGCACCTGGTATTCCCAGGCGGTCTCCCATCCAAGTACTAACCAGGCCCGACCCTGCTTAGCTTCCGAGATCAGACGAGATCGAGCGTTCTCAGAGTGGTATGGCCGTAAGCGAGATTCGCACCTCGAAATTGCCCATTTATTTTTGCTTGTCAGCGTGTTTGTTTGCTTATATGCCTTTCCTGCTATTCCAGTTCAACTTTTATCACACTTTATCCACAACGGTAAATGTTCGTCCTTAAATTAAGTATGAAAGCAAAGAAAAAAAAAATTAAAGCTTACAGCACCTGGTATTCCCAGGCGGTCTCCCATCCAAGTTCTAACCAGGCCCGACCCTGCTTAGCTTCCGAGATCAGACGAGATCGAGCGTTCTCAGAGTGGTATGGCCGTAAGCGAGATTTGTGCTTCGAAATTGCCAATTTATTTTTGCTTGTCAGCGTGTTTGTTTGCTTATATGCCTTTCCTGCTATTCCAGTTCAACTTTTATCACACTTTATTCACCACGGTACCTGTTCGTCCTTAAATTAAGCCTGAAAGCAAAGAAAAAAAAATTAAAGCTTACAGCACCTGGTATTCCCAGGCGGTCTCCCATCCAAGTACTAACCAGGCCCGACCCTGCTTAGCTTCCGAGATCAGACGAGATCGAGCGTTCTCAGAGTGGTATGGCCGTAAGCGAGATATGTGCTTCGAAATTGGCCATTTGTTTTTGTTGTCATCATGTTTGTTTGCTCATATGCCTTTCCTGCTATTCCAGATCAACTTTTATCACACTTTATTCACCACGGTAAATGTTCATCCTTAAAATAAGCCTGAAAGCAAAGAAAAAAAAGTTAAATCTTTCAGCACCTGGTATTCCCAGGCGGTCTCCCATCCAAGTACTAACCAGGCCCGACCCTGCTTAGCTTCCGAGATCAGACGAGATCGAGCGTTCTCAGAGTGGTATGGCCGTAAGCGAGATTTGTGCTTCGAAATTGCCAATTTATTTTTGCTTGTCAGCGTGTTTGTTTGCTTATATGCCTTTCCTGCTATTCCAGTTAAACTTTTATCACACTTTATTCACCACGGTACCTGTTCGTCCTTAAATTAAGCCTGAAAGCAAAGAAAAAAAAATTAAAGCTTACAGCACCTGGTATTCCCAGGCGGTCTCCCATCCAAGTACTGACCAGGCCCGACCCTGCTTAGCTTCCGAGATCAGACGAGATCGAGCGTTCTCAGAGTGGTATGGCCGTAAGCGAGATTCGCGCTTCAAAATTGCCCATTTATTTTTGCTTGTCAGCATGTTTGTTTGCTCATATGTCTTTCCTGCTATTCCAGTTCAACTTTTATCACACTTTATCCACAACGGTAAATGTTCGTCCTTAAATTAAGCCTGAAAGCAAAGAAAAAAAAATTAAAGCTTACAGCACCTGGTATTCCCAGGCGGTCTCCCATCCAAGTACTAACCAGGCCCGACCCTGCTTAGCTTCCGAGATCAGACGAGATCGAGCGTTCTCAGATTGGTATGGCCGTAAGCGAGATTCATGCTTTGAAATTGCCCATTTATTTTAGTTGTCAGCGTGTTTGTTTACTCATATGCCTTTCCTGCTATTTCAGTTCAACTTTTATCACACTTTATCCACAACGGTAAATGTTCGTCCTTAAATTAAGTATAAAAAGCAAAGAAAAAAAAAATTTAAGCTTACAGCACCTGGTATTCCCAGGCGGTCTCCCATCCAAGTACTAACCAGGCCCGACCCTGCTTAGCTTCCGAGATCAGACGAGATCGAGCGTTCTCAGAGTGGTATGGCCGTAAGCGAGATTCGCACCTCGAAATTGCCCATTTATTTTTGCTTGTCAGCGTGTTTGTTTGCTTATATGCCTTTCCTGCTATTCCAGTTTAACTTTTATCACACTTTATCCACAACGGTAAATGTTCGTCCTTAAATTAAGTATGAAAGCAAAGAAAAAAAAAATTAAAGCTTACAGCACCTGGTATTCCCAGGCGGTCTCCCATCCAAGTACTAACCAGGCCCGACCCTGCTTAGCTTCCGAGATCAGACGAGATCGAGCGTTCTCAGAGTGGTATGGCCGTAAGCGAGATTTGCGCTTCGAAATTGCCAATTTATTTTTGATTGTCAGCGTGTTTGTTTGCTTATATGCCTTTCCTGCTATTCCAGTTAAACTTTTATCACACTTTATTCCTTTCACCTTAGAAATATTTCTAAGCTAAGAAATATGTTATCTATATCTGATGCAGAGAAGCTCGTCCATGCGTTTATGACCTCTAGAATAGACTACTGTAATGCATTACTAGGTGGATGTCCTGCATCATTAATAAACAAGCTTCAGTTAGTTCAGAATGCCGCAGCAAGAGTTCTTACTAGGTCAAGAAAATACGATCATATAACCCCAATCTTATCGTCCCTACATTGGCTTCCTATTAAGTTTCGAATAGACTACAAACTACTGCTACTCACTTATAAAGCACTAAATGGTTTGGCTCCCATGTATCTATCCAGTCTCTTAACACGCTACAATCCGTCACGCTCCCTGAGATCTCAAAACTCTGGGCTTCTAGTAGTTCCTAGAATAGCAAAGTCCACTAAAGGCGGTAGAGCATTTTCACATTTAGCTCCTAAACTCTGGAATAGTCTTCCTGACAGTGTTCGGGGTTCAGATACACTCTCCCAGTTTAAGTGTAGATTAAAAACATATCTTTTTAGCAAAGCCTACACATAACACACATCACACACATCACATCACAACCTTGTGCTCCAGAACATCTGATCACATGCACATTATCAACTTGTGCTGTTAATATCATGAACAGCAGCTACGCTAATTCCTCTCCACTGCTTCTCTTTCTCTCCCCATCCCGAGGCTTCCTGAGGTTTGGCCAGCTCCAGTCACGTCCCACCTCGTGAAGATTATGGACCTATGGATGATCATGGAGAAGTAGATGCCGAGTGTTTAAAGGCCCTGGCATGGAGAAGCTGATGCTGGATCTATGATGATCACAAATTGTTCTGTATTGTTGGAAGATTTATGACCAAACTTTTGATGTCACCCATATGAGGATGGGTTCCCCTTTGAGTCTGGTTCCTCTCAAGGTTTCTTCCTCATATCATCTAAGGGAGTTTTTCCTTGCCACTGTCGCCACGGCTGCTCATCAGGGACAAACGCACACCATTCACCTTCACTGTTGTTTTCTGTAAAGCTGCTTTGAGACAATGTCTGTTGTGAAAAGCGCTATACAAATAAACTTGACTTGACTTTATTCACCACGGTACCTGTTCGTCCTTAAATTAAGCCTGAAAGCGAAGAAAAAAAAATTAAAGCTTACAGCACCTGGTATTCCCAGGCGGTCTCCCATCCAAGTACTAACCAGGCCCGACCCTGCTTAGCTTCCGAGATCAGACGAGATCGAGCGTTCTCAGAGTGGTATTGGCGTAAACGAGATTCGCACCTCGAAATTGCCCATTTATTTTTGCTTGTCAGCGTGTTTGTTTGCTTATATGCCTTTCCTGCTATTCCAGTTCAACTTTTATCACACTTTATCCACAACGGTAAATGTTCGTCCTTAAATTAAGTATGAAAGCAAAGAAAAAAAAAATTAAAGCTTACAGCACCTGGTATTCCCAGGCGGTCTCCCATCCAAGTACTAACCAGGCCCGACCCTGCTTAGCTTCCGAGATCAGACGAGATCGAGCGTTCTCAGAGTGGTATGGCCGTAAGCAAGATTCGCACCTCGAAATTGCCCATTTATTTTTGCTTGTCAGCGTGTTTGTTTGCTTATATGCCTTTCCTGCTATTCCAGTTCAACTTTTCACACTTTATCCACAACGGTAAATGTTTGTCCTTAAATTAAGCATGAAAGCAAAGAAAAAAAAATTAAAGCTTACAGCACCTGGTATTCCCAGGCGGTCTCCCATCCAAGTACTAACCAGGCCCGACCCTGCTTAGCTTCCGAGATCAGACGAGATCGAGCGTTCTCAGAGTGGTATGGCCGTAAGCGAGATACGTGCTTCAAAATTGCCCATTTATTTTTGCTTCTCAGTGTGTTTGTTTGCTTATATGCCTTTCCTGCTATTTCAGTTCAACTTTTATCACACTTTATCCACAACGGTAAATGTTCGTCCTTAAATTAAGCATTAAAGCAAAGAAAAAAAAATTCAAGCTTACAGCACCTGGTATTCCCAGGCGGTCTCCCATCCAAGTACTAACCAGGCCCGACCCTGCTTAGCTTCCGAGATCAGACGAGATCGAGCGTTCTCAGAGTGGTATGGCCGTAAGCAAGATTCGCACCTCCAAATTGCCCATTTATTTTTGCTTGTCAGCGTGTTTGTTTGCTTATATGCCTTTCCTGCTATTCCAGTTCAACTTTTATCACACTTTATCCACAGCGGTAAATGTTTGTCCTTAAATTAAGCCTGAAAGCAAAGAAAAAAAAATTAAAGCTTACAGCACCTGGTATTCCCAGGCGGTCTCCCATCCAAGTACTGACCAGGCCCGACCCTGCTTAGCTTCCGAGATCAGACGAGATCGAGCGTTCTCAGAGTGGTATGGCCGTAAGCGAGATTCGCGCTTCAAAATTGCCCATTTATTTTTGCTTGTCAGCATGTTTGTTTGCTCATATGTCTTTCCTGCTATTCCAGTTCAACTTTTATCACACTTTATCCACAACGGTAAATGTTCGTCCTTAAATTAAGCCTGAAAGCAAAGAAAAAAAAATTAAAGCTTACAGCACCTGGTATTCCCAGGCGGTCTCCCATCCAAGTACTAACCAGGCCCGACCCTGCTTAGCTTCCGAGATCAGACGAGATCGAGCGTTCTCAGATTGGTATGGCCGTAAGCGAGATTCATGCTTTGAAATTGCCCATTTATTTTAGTTGTCAGCGTGTTTGTTTACTCATATGCCTTTCCTGCTATTTCAGTTCAACTTTTATCACACTTTATCCACAACGGTAAATGTTCGTCCTTAAATTAAGTATAAAAAGCAAAGAAAAAAAAAATTTAAGCTTACAGCACCTGGTATTCCCAGGCGGTCTCCCATCCAAGTACTAACCAGGCCCGACCCTGCTTAGCTTCCGAGATCAGACGAGATCGAGCGTTCTCAGATTGGTATGGCCGTAAGCGAGATTCATGCTTTGAAATTGCCCATTTATTTTAGTTGTCAGCGTGTTTGTTTACTCATATGCCTTTCCTGCTATTTCAGTTCAACTTTTATCACACTTTATCCACAACGGTAAATGTTCGTCCTTAAATTAAGTATAAAAAGCAAAGAAAAAAAAAATTTAAGCTTACAGCACCTGGTATTCCCAGGCGGTCTCCCATCCAAGTACTAACCAGGCCCGACCCTGCTTAGCTTCCGAGATCAGACGAGATCGAGCGTTCTCAGAGTGGTATGGCCGTAAGCGAGATTCGCACCTCGAAATTGCCCATTTATTTTTGCTTGTCAGCGTGTTTGTTTGCTTATATGCCTTTCCTGCTATTCCAGTTTAACTTTTATCACACTTTATCCACAACGGTAAATGTTCGTCCTTAAATTAAGTATGAAAGCAAAGAAAAAAAAAATTAAAGCTTACAGCACCTGGTATTCCCAGGCGGTCTCCCATCCAAGTACTAACCAGGCCCGACCCTGCTTAGCTTCCGAGATCAGACGAGATCGAGCGTTCTCAGAGTGGTATGGCCGTAAGCGAGATTTGCGCTTCGAAATTGCCAATTTATTTTTGATTGTCAGCGTGTTTGTTTGCTTATATGCCTTTCCTGCTATTCCAGTTAAACTTTTATCACACTTTATTCCTTTCACCTTAGAAATATTTCTAAGCTAAGAAATATGTTATCTATATCTGATGCAGAGAAGCTCGTCCATGCGTTTATGACCTCTAGAATAGACTACTGTAATGCATTACTAGGTGGATGTCCTGCATCATTAATAAACAAGCTTCAGTTAGTTCAGAATGCCGCAGCAAGAGTTCTTACTAGGTCAAGAAAATACGATCATATAACCCCAATCTTATCGTCCCTACATTGGCTTCCTATTAAGTTTCGAATAGACTACAAACTACTGCTACTCACTTATAAAGCACTAAATGGTTTGGCTCCCATGTATCTATCCAGTCTCTTAACACGCTACAATCCGTCACGCTCCCTGAGATCTCAAAACTCTGGGCTTCTAGTAGTTCCTAGAATAGCAAAGTCCACTAAAGGCGGTAGAGCATTTTCACATTTAGCTCCTAAACTCTGGAATAGTCTTCCTGACAGTGTTCGGGGTTCAGATACACTCTCCCAGTTTAAGTGTAGATTAAAAACATATCTTTTTAGCAAAGCCTACACATAACACACATCACACACATCACATCACAACCTTGTGCTCCAGAACATCTGATCACATGCACATTATCAACTTGTGCTGTTAATATCATGAACAGCAGCTACGCTAATTCCTCTCCACTGCTTCTCTTTCTCTCCCCATCCCGAGGCTTCCTGAGGTTTGGCCAGCTCCAGTCACGTCCCACCTCGTGAAGATTATGGACCTATGGATGATCATGGAGAAGTAGATGCCGAGTGTTTAAAGGCCCTGGCATGGAGAAGCTGATGCTGGATCTATGATGATCACAAATTGTTCTGTATTGTTGGAAGATTTATGACCAAACTTTTGATGTCACCCATATGAGGATGGGTTCCCCTTTGAGTCTGGTTCCTCTCAAGGTTTCTTCCTCATATCATCTAAGGGAGTTTTTCCTTGCCACTGTCGCCACGGCTGCTCATCAGGGACAAACGCACACCATTCACCTTCACTGTTGTTTTCTGTAAAGCTGCTTTGAGACAATGTCTGTTGTGAAAAGCGCTATACAAATAAACTTGACTTGACTTTATTCACCACGGTACCTGTTCGTCCTTAAATTAAGCCTGAAAGCGAAGAAAAAAAAATTAAAGCTTACAGCACCTGGTATTCCCAGGCGGTCTCCCATCCAAGTACTAACCAGGCCCGACCCTGCTTAGCTTCCGAGATCAGACGAGATCGAGCGTTCTCAGAGTGGTATTGGCGTAAACGAGATTCGCACCTCGAAATTGCCCATTTATTTTTGCTTGTCAGCGTGTTTGTTTGCTTATATGCCTTTCCTGCTATTCCAGTTCAACTTTTATCACACTTTATCCACAACGGTAAATGTTCGTCCTTAAATTAAGTATGAAAGCAAAGAAAAAAAAAATTAAAGCTTACAGCACCTGGTATTCCCAGGCGGTCTCCCATCCAAGTACTAACCAGGCCCGACCCTGCTTAGCTTCCGAGATCAGACGAGATCGAGCGTTCTCAGAGTGGTATGGCCGTAAGCAAGATTCGCACCTCGAAATTGCCCATTTATTTTTGCTTGTCAGCGTGTTTGTTTGCTTATATGCCTTTCCTGCTATTCCAGTTCAACTTTTCACACTTTATCCACAACGGTAAATGTTTGTCCTTAAATTAAGCATGAAAGCAAAGAAAAAAAAATTAAAGCTTACAGCACCTGGTATTCCCAGGCGGTCTCCCATCCAAGTACTAACCAGGCCCGACCCTGCTTAGCTTCCGAGATCAGACGAGATCGAGCGTTCTCAGAGTGGTATGGCCGTAAGCGAGATACGTGCTTCAAAATTGCCCATTTATTTTTGCTTCTCAGTGTGTTTGTTTGCTTATATGCCTTTCCTGCTATTTCAGTTCAACTTTTATCACACTTTATCCACAACGGTAAATGTTCGTCCTTAAATTAAGCATTAAAGCAAAGAAAAAAAAATTCAAGCTTACAGCACCTGGTATTCCCAGGCGGTCTCCCATCCAAGTACTAACCAGGCCCGACCCTGCTTAGCTTCCGAGATCAGACGAGATCGAGCGTTCTCAGAGTGGTATGGCCGTAAGCAAGATTCGCACCTCCAAATTGCCCATTTATTTTTGCTTGTCAGCGTGTTTGTTTGCTTATATGCCTTTCCTGCTATTCCAGTTCAACTTTTATCACACTTTATCCACAGCGGTAAATGTTTGTCCTTAAATTAAGCATGAAAGCAAAGAAAAAAAAATTAAAGCTTACAGCACCTGGTATTCCCAGGCGGTCTCCCATCCAAGTACTGACCAGGCCCGACCCTGCTTAGCTTCCGAGATCAGACGAGATCGAGCGTTCTCAGAGTGGTATGGCCGTAAGCGAGATTCGCGCTTCAAAATTGCCCATTTATTTTTGCTTGTCAGCATGTTTGTTTGCTCATATGTCTTTCCTGCTATTCCAGTTCAACTTTTATCACACTTTATCCACAACGGTAAATGTTCGTCCTTAAATTAAGCCTGAAAGCAAAGAAAAAAAAATTAAAGCTTACAGCACCTGGTATTCCCAGGTGGTCTCCCATCCAAGTACTAACCAGGCCCGACCCTGCTTAGCTTCCGAGATCAGACGAGATCGAGCGTTCTCAGATTGGTATGGCCGTAAGCGAGATTCATGCTTTGAAATTGCCCATTTATTTTAGTTGTCAGCGTGTTTGTTTACTCATATGCCTTTCCTGCTATTTCAGTTCAACTTTTATCACACTTTATCCACAACGGTAAATGTTCGTCCTTAAATTAAGTATAAAAAGCAAAGAAAAAAAAAATTTAAGCTTACAGCACCTGGTATTCCCAGGCGGTCTCCCATCCAAGTACTAACCAGGCCCGACCCTGCTTAGCTTCCGAGATCAGACGAGATCGAGCGTTCTCAGAGTGGTATGGCCGTAAGCGAGATTCATGCTTTGAAATTGCCCATTTATTTTAGTTGTCAGCGTGTTTGTTTGCTCATATGCCTTTCCTGCTATTTCAGTTCAACTTTTATCACACTTTATCCACAACGGTAAATGTTCGTCCTTAAATTAAGTATGAAAGCAAAGAAAAAAAAAATTTAAGCTTACAGCACCTGGTATTCCCAGGCGGTCTCCCATCCAAGTACTAACCAGGCCCGACCCTGCTTAGCTTCCGAGATCAGACGAGATCGAGCGTTCTCAGAGTGGTATGGCCGTAAGCGAGATTCGCACCTCGAAATTGCCCATTTATTTTTGCTTGTCAGCGTGTTTGTTTGCTTATATGCCTTTCCTGCTATTCCAGTTCAACTTTTATCACACTTTATCCACAACGGTAAATGTTCGTCCTTAAATTAAGTATGAAAGCAAAGAAAAAAAAAATTAAAGCTTACAGCACCTGGTATTCCCAGGCGGTCTCCCATCCAAGTACTAACCAGGCCCGACCCTGCTTAGCTTCCGAGATCAGACGAGATCGAGCGTTCTCAGAGTGGTATGGCCGTAAGCGAGATTTGCGCTTCGAAATTGCCAATTTATTTTTGATTGTCAGCGTGTTTGTTTGCTTATATGCCTTTCCTGCTATTCCAGTTAAACTTTTATCACACTTTATTCACCACGGTACCTGTTCGTCCTTAAATTAAGCCTGAAAGCAAAGAAAAAAAAATTAAAGCTTACAGCACCTGGTATTCCCAGGCGGTCTCCCATCCAAGTACTAACCAGGCCCGACCCTGCTTAGCTTCCGAGATCAGACGAGATCGAGCGTTCTCAGAGTGGTATGGCCGTAATCGAGATATGTGCTTCGAAATTGGCCATTTGTTTTTGTTGTCATCATGTTTGTTTGCTCATATGCCTTTCCTGCTATTCCAGATCAACTTTTATCACACTTTATTCACCACGGTAAATGTTCATCCTTAAATTAAGCCTGAAAGCAAAGAAAAAAAAGTTAAAGCTTACAGCACCTGGTATTCCCAGGCGGTCTCCCATCCAAGTACTAACCAGGCCCGACCCTGCTTAGCTTCCGAGATCAGACGAGATCGAGCGTTCTCAGAGTGGTATGGCCGTAAGCAAGATTCGCACCTCGAAATTGCCCATTTATTTTTGCTTGTCAGCGTGTTTGTTTGCTTATATGCCTTTCCTGCTATTCCAGTTCAACTTTTATCACACTTTATCCACAACGGTAAATGTTTGTCCTTAAATTAAGCATGAAAGCAAAGAAAAAAAAATTAAAGCTTACAGCACCTGGTATTCCCAGGCGGTCTCCCATCCAAGTACTAACCAGGCCCGACCCTGCTTAGCTTCCGAGATCAGACGAGATCGAGCGTTCTCAGAGTGGTATGGCCGTAAGCGAGATACGTGCTTCGAAATTGCCCATTTATTTTTGCTTCTCAGTGTGTTTGTTTGCTTATATGCCTTTCCTGCTATTTCAGTTCAACTTTTATCACACTTTATCCACAACGGTAAATGTTCGTCCTTAAATTAAGCATTAAAGCAAAGAAAAAAAAATTCAAGCTTACAGTACCTGGTATTCCCAGGCGGTCTCCCATCCAAGTACTAACCAGGCCCGACCCTGCTTAGCTTCCGAGATCAGACGAGATCGAGCGTTCTCAGAGTGGTATGGCCGTAAGCAAGATTCGCACCTCGAAATTGCCCATTTATTTTTGCTTGTCAGCGTGTTTGTTTGCTTATATGCCTTTCCTGCTATTTCAGTTCAACTTTTATCACACTTTATCCACAACGGTAAATGTTTGTCCTTAAATTAAGCATGAAAGCAAAGAAAAAAAAATTAAAGCTTACAGCACCTGGTATTCCCAGGCGGTCTCCCATCCAAGTACTGACCAGGCCCGACCCTGCTTAGCTTCCGAGATCAGACGAGATCGAGCGTTCTCAGAGTGGTATGGCCGTAAGCGAGATTCGCGCTTTAAACTTGCCCATTTATTTTTGCTTGTCAGCATGTTTGTTTGCTCATATGTCTTTCCTGCTATTCCAGTTCAACTTTTATCACACTTTATCCACAACGGTAAATGTTTGTCCTTAAATTAAGCATGAAAGCAAAGAAAAAAAAATTAAAGCTTACAGCACCTGGTATTCCCAGGCGGTCTCCCATCCAAGTACTAACCAGGCCCGACCCTGCTTAGCTTCCGAGATCAGACGAGATCGAGCGTTCTCAGAGTGGTATGGCCGTAAGCGAGATATGTGCTTCGAAATTGGCCATTTGTTTTTGTTGTCATCATGTTTGTTTGCTCATATGCCTTTCCTGCTATTCCAGATCAACTTTTATCACACTTTATTCACCACGGTAAATGTTCATCCTTAAAATAAGCCTGAAAGCAAAGAAAAAAAAGTTAAATCTTTCAGCACCTGGTATTCCCAGGCGGTCTCCCATCCAAGTACTAACCAGGCCCGACCCTGCTTAGCTTCCGAGATCAGACGAGATCGAGCGTTCTCAGAGTGGTATGGCCGTAAGCGAGATTTGTGCTTCGAAATTGCCAATTTATTTTTGCTTGTCAGCGTGTTTGTTTGCTTATATGCCTTTCCTGCTATTCCAGTTCAACTTTTATCACACTTTATTCACCACGGTACCTGTTCGTCCTTAAATTAAGCCTGAAAGCAAAGAAAAAAAAATTAAAGCTTACAGCACCTGGTATTCCCAGGCGGTCTCCCATCCAAGTACTGACCAGGCCCGACCCTGCTTAGCTTCCGAGATCAGACGAGATCGAGCGTTCTCAGAGTGGTATGGCCGTAAGCGAGATTCGCGCTTCAAAATTGCCCATTTATTTTTGCTTGTCAGCATGTTTGTTTGCTCATATGTCTTTCCTGCTATTCCAGTTCAACTTTTATCACACTTTATCCACAACGGTAAATGTTCGTCCTTAAATTAAGCCTGAAAGCAAAGAAAAAAAAATTAAAGCTTACAGCACCTGGTATTCCCAGGCGGTCTCCCATCCAAGTACTAACCAGGCCCGACCCTGCTTAGCTTCCGAGATCAGACGAGATCGAGCGTTCTCAGATTGGTATGGCCGTAAGCGAGATTCATGCTTTGAAATTGCCCATTTATTTTAGTTGTCAGCGTGTTTGTTTACTCATATGCCTTTCCTGCTATTTCAGTTCAACTTTTATCACACTTTATCCACAACGGTAAATGTTCGTCCTTAAATTAAGTATAAAAAGCAAAGAAAAAAAAAATTTAAGCTTACAGCACCTGGTATTCCCAGGCGGTCTCCCATCCAAGTACTAACCAGGCCCGACCCTGCTTAGCTTCCGAGATCAGACGAGATCGAGCGTTCTCAGATTGGTATGGCCGTAAGCGAGATTCATGCTTTGAAATTGCCCATTTATTTTAGTTGTCAGCGTGTTTGTTTACTCATATGCCTTTCCTGCTATTTCAGTTCAACTTTTATCACACTTTATCCACAACGGTAAATGTTCGTCCTTAAATTAAGTATAAAAAGCAAAGAAAAAAAAAATTTAAGCTTACAGCACCTGGTATTCCCAGGCGGTCTCCCATCCAAGTACTAACCAGGCCCGACCCTGCTTAGCTTCCGAGATCAGACGAGATCGAGCGTTCTCAGAGTGGTATGGCCGTAAGCGAGATTCGCACCTCGAAATTGCCCATTTATTTTTGCTTGTCAGCGTGTTTGTTTGCTTATATGCCTTTCCTGCTATTCCAGTTTAACTTTTATCACACTTTATCCACAACGGTAAATGTTCGTCCTTAAATTAAGTATGAAAGCAAAGAAAAAAAAAATTAAAGCTTACAGCACCTGGTATTCCCAGGCGGTCTCCCATCCAAGTACTAACCAGGCCCGACCCTGCTTAGCTTCCGAGATCAGACGAGATCGAGCGTTCTCAGAGTGGTATGGCCGTAAGCGAGATTTGCGCTTCGAAATTGCCAATTTATTTTTGATTGTCAGCGTGTTTGTTTGCTTATATGCCTTTCCTGCTATTCCAGTTAAACTTTTATCACACTTTATTCCTTTCACCTTAGAAATATTTCTAAGCTAAGAAATATGTTATCTATATCTGATGCAGAGAAGCTCGTCCATGCGTTTATGACCTCTAGAATAGACTACTGTAATGCATTACTAGGTGGATGTCCTGCATCATTAATAAACAAGCTTCAGTTAGTTCAGAATGCCGCAGCAAGAGTTCTTACTAGGTCAAGAAAATACGATCATATAACCCCAATCTTATCGTCCCTACATTGGCTTCCTATTAAGTTTCGAATAGACTACAAACTACTGCTACTCACTTATAAAGCACTAAATGGTTTGGCTCCCATGTATCTATCCAGTCTCTTAACACGCTACAATCCGTCACGCTCCCTGAGATCTCAAAACTCTGGGCTTCTAGTAGTTCCTAGAATAGCAAAGTCCACTAAAGGCGGTAGAGCATTTTCACATTTAGCTCCTAAACTCTGGAATAGTCTTCCTGACAGTGTTCGGGGTTCAGATACACTCTCCCAGTTTAAGTGTAGATTAAAAACATATCTTTTTAGCAAAGCCTACACATAACACACATCACACACATCACATCACAACCTTGTGCTCCAGAACATCTGATCACATGCACATTATCAACTTGTGCTGTTAATATCATGAACAGCAGCTACGCTAATTCCTCTCCACTGCTTCTCTTTCTCTCCCCATCCCGAGGCTTCCTGAGGTTTGGCCAGCTCCAGTCACGTCCCACCTCGTGAAGATTATGGACCTATGGATGATCATGGAGAAGTAGATGCCGAGTGTTTAAAGGCCCTGGCATGGAGAAGCTGATGCTGGATCTATGATGATCACAAATTGTTCTGTATTGTTGGAAGATTTATGACCAAACTTTTGATGTCACCCATATGAGGATGGGTTCCCCTTTGAGTCTGGTTCCTCTCAAGGTTTCTTCCTCATATCATCTAAGGGAGTTTTTCCTTGCCACTGTCGCCACGGCTGCTCATCAGGGACAAACGCACACCATTCACCTTCACTGTTGTTTTCTGTAAAGCTGCTTTGAGACAATGTCTGTTGTGAAAAGCGCTATACAAATAAACTTGACTTGACTTTATTCACCACGGTACCTGTTCGTCCTTAAATTAAGCCTGAAAGCGAAGAAAAAAAAATTAAAGCTTACAGCACCTGGTATTCCCAGGCGGTCTCCCATCCAAGTACTAACCAGGCCCGACCCTGCTTAGCTTCCGAGATCAGACGAGATCGAGCGTTCTCAGAGTGGTATTGGCGTAAACGAGATTCGCACCTCGAAATTGCCCATTTATTTTTGCTTGTCAGCGTGTTTGTTTGCTTATATGCCTTTCCTGCTATTCCAGTTCAACTTTTATCACACTTTATCCACAACGGTAAATGTTCGTCCTTAAATTAAGTATGAAAGCAAAGAAAAAAAAAATTAAAGCTTACAGCACCTGGTATTCCCAGGCGGTCTCCCATCCAAGTACTAACCAGGCCCGACCCTGCTTAGCTTCCGAGATCAGACGAGATCGAGCGTTCTCAGAGTGGTATGGCCGTAAGCAAGATTCGCACCTCGAAATTGCCCATTTATTTTTGCTTGTCAGCGTGTTTGTTTGCTTATATGCCTTTCCTGCTATTCCAGTTCAACTTTTCACACTTTATCCACAACGGTAAATGTTTGTCCTTAAATTAAGCATGAAAGCAAAGAAAAAAAAATTAAAGCTTACAGCACCTGGTATTCCCAGGCGGTCTCCCATCCAAGTACTAACCAGGCCCGACCCTGCTTAGCTTCCGAGATCAGACGAGATCGAGCGTTCTCAGAGTGGTATGGCCGTAAGCGAGATACGTGCTTCAAAATTGCCCATTTATTTTTGCTTCTCAGTGTGTTTGTTTGCTTATATGCCTTTCCTGCTATTTCAGTTCAACTTTTATCACACTTTATCCACAACGGTAAATGTTCGTCCTTAAATTAAGCATTAAAGCAAAGAAAAAAAAATTCAAGCTTACAGCACCTGGTATTCCCAGGCGGTCTCCCATCCAAGTACTAACCAGGCCCGACCCTGCTTAGCTTCCGAGATCAGACGAGATCGAGCGTTCTCAGAGTGGTATGGCCGTAAGCAAGATTCGCACCTCCAAATTGCCCATTTATTTTTGCTTGTCAGCGTGTTTGTTTGCTTATATGCCTTTCCTGCTATTCCAGTTCAACTTTTATCACACTTTATCCACAGCGGTAAATGTTTGTCCTTAAATTAAGCATGAAAGCAAAGAAAAAAAAATTAAAGCTTACAGCACCTGGTATTCCCAGGCGGTCTCCCATCCAAGTACTGACCAGGCCCGACCCTGCTTAGCTTCCGAGATCAGACGAGATCGAGCGTTCTCAGAGTGGTATGGCCGTAAGCGAGATTCGCGCTTCAAAATTGCCCATTTATTTTTGCTTGTCAGCATGTTTGTTTGCTCATATGTCTTTCCTGCTATTCCAGTTCAACTTTTATCACACTTTATCCACAACGGTAAATGTTCGTCCTTAAATTAAGCCTGAAAGCAAAGAAAAAAAAATTAAAGCTTACAGCACCTGGTATTCCCAGGTGGTCTCCCATCCAAGTACTAACCAGGCCCGACCCTGCTTAGCTTCCGAGATCAGACGAGATCGAGCGTTCTCAGATTGGTATGGCCGTAAGCGAGATTCATGCTTTGAAATTGCCCATTTATTTTAGTTGTCAGCGTGTTTGTTTACTCATATGCCTTTCCTGCTATTTCAGTTCAACTTTTATCACACTTTATCCACAACGGTAAATGTTCGTCCTTAAATTAAGTATAAAAAGCAAAGAAAAAAAAAATTTAAGCTTACAGCACCTGGTATTCCCAGGCGGTCTCCCATCCAAGTACTAACCAGGCCCGACCCTGCTTAGCTTCCGAGATCAGACGAGATCGAGCGTTCTCAGAGTGGTATGGCCGTAAGCGAGATTCATGCTTTGAAATTGCCCATTTATTTTAGTTGTCAGCGTGTTTGTTTGCTCATATGCCTTTCCTGCTATTTCAGTTCAACTTTTATCACACTTTATCCACAACGGTAAATGTTCGTCCTTAAATTAAGTATGAAAGCAAAGAAAAAAAAAATTTAAGCTTACAGCACCTGGTATTCCCAGGCGGTCTCCCATCCAAGTACTAACCAGGCCCGACCCTGCTTAGCTTCCGAGATCAGACGAGATCGAGCGTTCTCAGAGTGGTATGGCCGTAAGCGAGATTCGCACCTCGAAATTGCCCATTTATTTTTGCTTGTCAGCGTGTTTGTTTGCTTATATGCCTTTCCTGCTATTCCAGTTCAACTTTTATCACACTTTATCCACAACGGTAAATGTTCGTCCTTAAATTAAGTATGAAAGCAAAGAAAAAAAAAATTAAAGCTTACAGCACCTGGTATTCCCAGGCGGTCTCCCATCCAAGTACTAACCAGGCCCGACCCTGCTTAGCTTCCGAGATCAGACGAGATCGAGCGTTCTCAGAGTGGTATGGCCGTAAGCGAGATTTGCGCTTCGAAATTGCCAATTTATTTTTGATTGTCAGCGTGTTTGTTTGCTTATATGCCTTTCCTGCTATTCCAGTTAAACTTTTATCACACTTTATTCACCACGGTACCTGTTCGTCCTTAAATTAAGCCTGAAAGCAAAGAAAAAAAAATTAAAGCTTACAGCACCTGGTATTCCCAGGCGGTCTCCCATCCAAGTACTAACCAGGCCCGACCCTGCTTAGCTTCCGAGATCAGACGAGATCGAGCGTTCTCAGAGTGGTATGGCCGTAATCGAGATATGTGCTTCGAAATTGGCCATTTGTTTTTGTTGTCATCATGTTTGTTTGCTCATATGCCTTTCCTGCTATTCCAGATCAACTTTTATCACACTTTATTCACCACGGTAAATGTTCATCCTTAAATTAAGCCTGAAAGCAAAGAAAAAAAAGTTAAAGCTTACAGCACCTGGTATTCCCAGGCGGTCTCCCATCCAAGTACTAACCAGGCCCGACCCTGCTTAGCTTCCGAGATCAGACGAGATCGAGCGTTCTCAGAGTGGTATGGCCGTAAGCAAGATTCGCACCTCGAAATTGCCCATTTATTTTTGCTTGTCAGCGTGTTTGTTTGCTTATATGCCTTTCCTGCTATTCCAGTTCAACTTTTATCACACTTTATCCACAACGGTAAATGTTTGTCCTTAAATTAAGCATGAAAGCAAAGAAAAAAAAATTAAAGCTTACAGCACCTGGTATTCCCAGGCGGTCTCCCATCCAAGTACTAACCAGGCCCGACCCTGCTTAGCTTCCGAGATCAGACGAGATCGAGCGTTCTCAGAGTGGTATGGCCGTAAGCGAGATACGTGCTTCGAAATTGCCCATTTATTTTTGCTTCTCAGTGTGTTTGTTTGCTTATATGCCTTTCCTGCTATTTCAGTTCAACTTTTATCACACTTTATCCACAACGGTAAATGTTCGTCCTTAAATTAAGCATTAAAGCAAAGAAAAAAAAATTCAAGCTTACAGTACCTGGTATTCCCAGGCGGTCTCCCATCCAAGTACTAACCAGGCCCGACCCTGCTTAGCTTCCGAGATCAGACGAGATCGAGCGTTCTCAGAGTGGTATGGCCGTAAGCAAGATTCGCACCTCGAAATTGCCCATTTATTTTTGCTTGTCAGCGTGTTTGTTTGCTTATATGCCTTTCCTGCTATTTCAGTTCAACTTTTATCACACTTTATCCACAACGGTAAATGTTTGTCCTTAAATTAAGCATGAAAGCAAAGAAAAAAAAATTAAAGCTTACAGCACCTGGTATTCCCAGGCGGTCTCCCATCCAAGTACTGACCAGGCCCGACCCTGCTTAGCTTCCGAGATCAGACGAGATCGAGCGTTCTCAGAGTGGTATGGCCGTAAGCGAGATTCGCGCTTTAAACTTGCCCATTTATTTTTGCTTGTCAGCATGTTTGTTTGCTCATATGTCTTTCCTGCTATTCCAGTTCAACTTTTATCACACTTTATCCACAACGGTAAATGTTTGTCCTTAAATTAAGCATGAAAGCAAAGAAAAAAAAATTAAAGCTTACAGCACCTGGTATTCCCAGGCGGTCTCCCATCCAAGTACTAACCAGGCCCGACCCTGCTTAGCTTCCGAGATCAGACGAGATCGAGCGTTCTCAGAGTGGTATGGCCGTAAGCGAGATATGTGCTTCGAAATTGGCCATTTGTTTTTGTTGTCATCATGTTTGTTTGCTCATATGCCTTTCCTGCTATTCCAGATCAACTTTTATCACACTTTATTCACCACGGTAAATGTTCATCCTTAAAATAAGCCTGAAAGCAAAGAAAAAAAAGTTAAATCTTTCAGCACCTGGTATTCCCAGGCGGTCTCCCATCCAAGTACTAACCAGGCCCGACCCTGCTTAGCTTCCGAGATCAGACGAGATCGAGCGTTCTCAGAGTGGTATGGCCGTAAGCGAGATTTGTGCTTCGAAATTGCCAATTTATTTTTGCTTGTCAGCGTGTTTGTTTGCTTATATGCCTTTCCTGCTATTCCAGTTAAACTTTTATCACACTTTATTCACCACGGTACCTGTTCGTCCTTAAATTAAGCCTGAAAGCAAAGAAAAAAAAATTAAAGCTTACAGCACCTGGTATTCCCAGGCGGTCTCCCATCCAAGTACTGACCAGGCCCGACCCTGCTTAGCTTCCGAGATCAGACGAGATCGAGCGTTCTCAGAGTGGTATGGCCGTAAGCGAGATTCGCGCTTCAAAATTGCCCATTTATTTTTGCTTGTCAGCATGTTTGTTTGCTCATATGTCTTTCCTGCTATTCCAGTTCAACTTTTATCACACTTTATCCACAACGGTAAATGTTCGTCCTTAAATTAAGCCTGAAAGCAAAGAAAAAAAAATTAAAGCTTACAGCACCTGGTATTCCCAGGCGGTCTCCCATCCAAGTACTAACCAGGCCCGACCCTGCTTAGCTTCCGAGATCAGACGAGATCGAGCGTTCTCAGATTGGTATGGCCGTAAGCGAGATTCATGCTTTGAAATTGCCCATTTATTTTAGTTGTCAGCGTGTTTGTTTACTCATATGCCTTTCCTGCTATTTCAGTTCAACTTTTATCACACTTTATCCACAACGGTAAATGTTCGTCCTTAAATTAAGTATAAAAAGCAAAGAAAAAAAAAATTTAAGCTTACAGCACCTGGTATTCCCAGGCGGTCTCCCATCCAAGTACTAACCAGGCCCGACCCTGCTTAGCTTCCGAGATCAGACGAGATCGAGCGTTCTCAGATTGGTATGGCCGTAAGCGAGATTCATGCTTTGAAATTGCCCATTTATTTTAGTTGTCAGCGTGTTTGTTTACTCATATGCCTTTCCTGCTATTTCAGTTCAACTTTTATCACACTTTATCCACAACGGTAAATGTTCGTCCTTAAATTAAGTATAAAAAGCAAAGAAAAAAAAAATTTAAGCTTACAGCACCTGGTATTCCCAGGCGGTCTCCCATCCAAGTACTAACCAGGCCCGACCCTGCTTAGCTTCCGAGATCAGACGAGATCGAGCGTTCTCAGAGTGGTATGGCCGTAAGCGAGATTCGCACCTCGAAATTGCCCATTTATTTTTGCTTGTCAGCGTGTTTGTTTGCTTATATGCCTTTCCTGCTATTCCAGTTTAACTTTTATCACACTTTATCCACAACGGTAAATGTTCGTCCTTAAATTAAGTATGAAAGCAAAGAAAAAAAAAATTAAAGCTTACAGCACCTGGTATTCCCAGGCGGTCTCCCATCCAAGTACTAACCAGGCCCGACCCTGCTTAGCTTCCGAGATCAGACGAGATCGAGCGTTCTCAGAGTGGTATGGCCGTAAGCGAGATTTGCGCTTCGAAATTGCCAATTTATTTTTGATTGTCAGCGTGTTTGTTTGCTTATATGCCTTTCCTGCTATTCCAGTTAAACTTTTATCACACTTTATTCCTTTCACCTTAGAAATATTTCTAAGCTAAGAAATATGTTATCTATATCTGATGCAGAGAAGCTCGTCCATGCGTTTATGACCTCTAGAATAGACTACTGTAATGCATTACTAGGTGGATGTCCTGCATCATTAATAAACAAGCTTCAGTTAGTTCAGAATGCCGCAGCAAGAGTTCTTACTAGGTCAAGAAAATACGATCATATAACCCCAATCTTATCGTCCCTACATTGGCTTCCTATTAAGTTTCGAATAGACTACAAACTACTGCTACTCACTTATAAAGCACTAAATGGTTTGGCTCCCATGTATCTATCCAGTCTCTTAACACGCTACAATCCGTCACGCTCCCTGAGATCTCAAAACTCTGGGCTTCTAGTAGTTCCTAGAATAGCAAAGTCCACTAAAGGCGGTAGAGCATTTTCACATTTAGCTCCTAAACTCTGGAATAGTCTTCCTGACAGTGTTCGGGGTTCAGATACACTCTCCCAGTTTAAGTGTAGATTAAAAACATATCTTTTTAGCAAAGCCTACACATAACACACATCACACACATCACATCACAACCTTGTGCTCCAGAACATCTGATCACATGCACATTATCAACTTGTGCTGTTAATATCATGAACAGCAGCTACGCTAATTCCTCTCCACTGCTTCTCTTTCTCTCCCCATCCCGAGGCTTCCTGAGGTTTGGCCAGCTCCAGTCACGTCCCACCTCGTGAAGATTATGGACCTATGGATGATCATGGAGAAGTAGATGCCGAGTGTTTAAAGGCCCTGGCATGGAGAAGCTGATGCTGGATCTATGATGATCACAAATTGTTCTGTATTGTTGGAAGATTTATGACCAAACTTTTGATGTCACCCATATGAGGATGGGTTCCCCTTTGAGTCTGGTTCCTCTCAAGGTTTCTTCCTCATATCATCTAAGGGAGTTTTTCCTTGCCACTGTCGCCACGGCTGCTCATCAGGGACAAACGCACACCATTCACCTTCACTGTTGTTTTCTGTAAAGCTGCTTTGAGACAATGTCTGTTGTGAAAAGCGCTATACAAATAAACTTGACTTGACTTTATTCACCACGGTACCTGTTCGTCCTTAAATTAAGCCTGAAAGCGAAGAAAAAAAAATTAAAGCTTACAGCACCTGGTATTCCCAGGCGGTCTCCCATCCAAGTACTAACCAGGCCCGACCCTGCTTAGCTTCCGAGATCAGACGAGATCGAGCGTTCTCAGAGTGGTATTGGCGTAAACGAGATTCGCACCTCGAAATTGCCCATTTATTTTTGCTTGTCAGCGTGTTTGTTTGCTTATATGCCTTTCCTGCTATTCCAGTTCAACTTTTATCACACTTTATCCACAACGGTAAATGTTCGTCCTTAAATTAAGTATGAAAGCAAAGAAAAAAAAAATTAAAGCTTACAGCACCTGGTATTCCCAGGCGGTCTCCCATCCAAGTACTAACCAGGCCCGACCCTGCTTAGCTTCCGAGATCAGACGAGATCGAGCGTTCTCAGAGTGGTATGGCCGTAAGCAAGATTCGCACCTCGAAATTGCCCATTTATTTTTGCTTGTCAGCGTGTTTGTTTGCTTATATGCCTTTCCTGCTATTCCAGTTCAACTTTTCACACTTTATCCACAACGGTAAATGTTTGTCCTTAAATTAAGCATGAAAGCAAAGAAAAAAAAATTAAAGCTTACAGCACCTGGTATTCCCAGGCGGTCTCCCATCCAAGTACTAACCAGGCCCGACCCTGCTTAGCTTCCGAGATCAGACGAGATCGAGCGTTCTCAGAGTGGTATGGCCGTAAGCGAGATACGTGCTTCAAAATTGCCCATTTATTTTTGCTTCTCAGTGTGTTTGTTTGCTTATATGCCTTTCCTGCTATTTCAGTTCAACTTTTATCACACTTTATCCACAACGGTAAATGTTCGTCCTTAAATTAAGCATTAAAGCAAAGAAAAAAAAATTCAAGCTTACAGCACCTGGTATTCCCAGGCGGTCTCCCATCCAAGTACTAACCAGGCCCGACCCTGCTTAGCTTCCGAGATCAGACGAGATCGAGCGTTCTCAGAGTGGTATGGCCGTAAGCAAGATTCGCACCTCCAAATTGCCCATTTATTTTTGCTTGTCAGCGTGTTTGTTTGCTTATATGCCTTTCCTGCTATTCCAGTTCAACTTTTATCACACTTTATCCACAGCGGTAAATGTTTGTCCTTAAATTAAGCATGAAAGCAAAGAAAAAAAAATTAAAGCTTACAGCACCTGGTATTCCCAGGCGGTCTCCCATCCAAGTACTGACCAGGCCCGACCCTGCTTAGCTTCCGAGATCAGACGAGATCGAGCGTTCTCAGAGTGGTATGGCCGTAAGCGAGATTCGCGCTTCAAAATTGCCCATTTATTTTTGCTTGTCAGCATGTTTGTTTGCTCATATGTCTTTCCTGCTATTCCAGTTCAACTTTTATCACACTTTATCCACAACGGTAAATGTTCGTCCTTAAATTAAGCCTGAAAGCAAAGAAAAAAAAATTAAAGCTTACAGCACCTGGTATTCCCAGGTGGTCTCCCATCCAAGTACTAACCAGGCCCGACCCTGCTTAGCTTCCGAGATCAGACGAGATCGAGCGTTCTCAGATTGGTATGGCCGTAAGCGAGATTCATGCTTTGAAATTGCCCATTTATTTTAGTTGTCAGCGTGTTTGTTTACTCATATGCCTTTCCTGCTATTTCAGTTCAACTTTTATCACACTTTATCCACAACGGTAAATGTTCGTCCTTAAATTAAGTATAAAAAGCAAAGAAAAAAAAAATTTAAGCTTACAGCACCTGGTATTCCCAGGCGGTCTCCCATCCAAGTACTAACCAGGCCCGACCCTGCTTAGCTTCCGAGATCAGACGAGATCGAGCGTTCTCAGAGTGGTATGGCCGTAAGCGAGATTCATGCTTTGAAATTGCCCATTTATTTTAGTTGTCAGCGTGTTTGTTTGCTCATATGCCTTTCCTGCTATTTCAGTTCAACTTTTATCACACTTTATCCACAACGGTAAATGTTCGTCCTTAAATTAAGTATGAAAGCAAAGAAAAAAAAAATTTAAGCTTACAGCACCTGGTATTCCCAGGCGGTCTCCCATCCAAGTACTAACCAGGCCCGACCCTGCTTAGCTTCCGAGATCAGACGAGATCGAGCGTTCTCAGAGTGGTATGGCCGTAAGCGAGATTCGCACCTCGAAATTGCCCATTTATTTTTGCTTGTCAGCGTGTTTGTTTGCTTATATGCCTTTCCTGCTATTCCAGTTCAACTTTTATCACACTTTATCCACAACGGTAAATGTTCGTCCTTAAATTAAGTATGAAAGCAAAGAAAAAAAAAATTAAAGCTTACAGCACCTGGTATTCCCAGGCGGTCTCCCATCCAAGTACTAACCAGGCCCGACCCTGCTTAGCTTCCGAGATCAGACGAGATCGAGCGTTCTCAGAGTGGTATGGCCGTAAGCGAGATTTGCGCTTCGAAATTGCCAATTTATTTTTGATTGTCAGCGTGTTTGTTTGCTTATATGCCTTTCCTGCTATTCCAGTTAAACTTTTATCACACTTTATTCACCACGGTACCTGTTCGTCCTTAAATTAAGCCTGAAAGCAAAGAAAAAAAAATTAAAGCTTACAGCACCTGGTATTCCCAGGCGGTCTCCCATCCAAGTACTAACCAGGCCCGACCCTGCTTAGCTTCCGAGATCAGACGAGATCGAGCGTTCTCAGAGTGGTATGGCCGTAATCGAGATATGTGCTTCGAAATTGGCCATTTGTTTTTGTTGTCATCATGTTTGTTTGCTCATATGCCTTTCCTGCTATTCCAGATCAACTTTTATCACACTTTATTCACCACGGTAAATGTTCATCCTTAAATTAAGCCTGAAAGCAAAGAAAAAAAAGTTAAAGCTTACAGCACCTGGTATTCCCAGGCGGTCTCCCATCCAAGTACTAACCAGGCCCGACCCTGCTTAGCTTCCGAGATCAGACGAGATCGAGCGTTCTCAGAGTGGTATGGCCGTAAGCAAGATTCGCACCTCGAAATTGCCCATTTATTTTTGCTTGTCAGCGTGTTTGTTTGCTTATATGCCTTTCCTGCTATTCCAGTTCAACTTTTATCACACTTTATCCACAACGGTAAATGTTTGTCCTTAAATTAAGCATGAAAGCAAAGAAAAAAAAATTAAAGCTTACAGCACCTGGTATTCCCAGGCGGTCTCCCATCCAAGTACTAACCAGGCCCGACCCTGCTTAGCTTCCGAGATCAGACGAGATCGAGCGTTCTCAGAGTGGTATGGCCGTAAGCGAGATACGTGCTTCGAAATTGCCCATTTATTTTTGCTTCTCAGTGTGTTTGTTTGCTTATATGCCTTTCCTGCTATTTCAGTTCAACTTTTATCACACTTTATCCACAACGGTAAATGTTCGTCCTTAAATTAAGCATTAAAGCAAAGAAAAAAAAATTCAAGCTTACAGTACCTGGTATTCCCAGGCGGTCTCCCATCCAAGTACTAACCAGGCCCGACCCTGCTTAGCTTCCGAGATCAGACGAGATCGAGCGTTCTCAGAGTGGTATGGCCGTAAGCAAGATTCGCACCTCGAAATTGCCCATTTATTTTTGCTTGTCAGCGTGTTTGTTTGCTTATATGCCTTTCCTGCTATTTCAGTTCAACTTTTATCACACTTTATCCACAACGGTAAATGTTTGTCCTTAAATTAAGCATGAAAGCAAAGAAAAAAAAATTAAAGCTTACAGCACCTGGTATTCCCAGGCGGTCTCCCATCCAAGTACTGACCAGGCCCGACCCTGCTTAGCTTCCGAGATCAGACGAGATCGAGCGTTCTCAGAGTGGTATGGCCGTAAGCGAGATTCGCGCTTTAAACTTGCCCATTTATTTTTGCTTGTCAGCATGTTTGTTTGCTCATATGTCTTTCCTGCTATTCCAGTTCAACTTTTATCACACTTTATCCACAACGGTAATTGTTCGTCCTTAAATTAAGCCTGAAAGCAAAGAAAAAAAAATTAAAGCTTACAGCACCTGGTATTCCCAGGCGGTCTCCCATCCAAGTACTAACCAGGCCCGACCCTGCTTAGCTTCCGAGATCAGACGAGATCGAGCGTTCTCAGAGTGGTATGGCCGTAAGCAAGATTCGCACCTCGAAATTGCCCATTTATTTTTGCTTGTCAGCGTGTTTGTTTGCTTATATGCCTTTCCTGCTATTCCAGTTCAACTTTTATCACACTTTATCCACAACGGTAAATGTTCGTCCTTAAATTAAGTATGAAAGCAAAGAAAAAAAAAATTAAAGCTTACAGCACCTGGTATTCCCAGGCGGTCTCCCATCCAAGTACTAACCAGGCCCGACCCTGCTTAGCTTCCGAGATCAGACGAGATCGAGCGTTCTCAGAGTGGTATGGCCGTAAGCGAGATTTGTGCTTCGAAATTGCCAATTTATTTTTGCTTGTCAGCGTGTTTGTTTGCTTATATGCCTTTCCTGCTATTCCAGTTAAACTTTTATCACACTTTATTCACCACGGTACCTGTTCGTCCTTAAATTAAGCCTGAAAGCAAAGAAAAAAAAATTAAAGCTTACAGCACCTGGTATTCCCAGGCGGTCTCCCATCCAAGTACTAACCAGGCCCGACCCTGCTTAGCTTCCGAGATCAGACGAGATCGAGCGTTCTCAGAGTGGTATGGCCGTAATCGAGATATGTGCTTCGAAATTGGCCATTTGTTTTTGTTGTCATCATGTTTGTTTGCTCATATGCCTTTCCTGCTATTCCAGATCAACTTTTATCACACTTTATTCACCACGGTAAATGTTCATCCTTAAATTAAGCCTGAAAGCAAAGAAAAAAAAGTTAAAGCTTACAGCACCTGGTATTCCCAGGCGGTCTCCCATCCAAGTACTAACCAGGCCCGACCCTGCTTAGCTTCCGAGATCAGACGAGATCGAGCGTTCTCAGAGTGGTATGGCCGTAAGCAAGATTCGCACCTCGAAATTGCCCATTTATTTTTGCTTGTCAGCGTGTTTGTTTGCTTATATGCCTTTCCTGCTATTCCAGTTCAACTTTTATCACACTTTATCCACAACGGTAAATGTTTGTCCTTAAATTAAGCATGAAAGCAAAGAAAAAAAAATTAAAGCTTACAGCACCTGGTATTCCCAGGCGGTCTCCCATCCAAGTACTAACCAGGCCCGACCCTGCTTAGCTTCCGAGATCAGACGAGATCGAGCGTTCTCAGAGTGGTATGGCCGTAAGCGAGATACGTGCTTCGAAATTGCCCATTTATTTTTGCTTCTCAGTGTGTTTGTTTGCTTATATGCCTTTCCTGCTATTTCAGTTCAACTTTTATCACACTTTATCCACAACGGTAAATGTTCGTCCTTAAATTAAGCATTAAAGCAAAGAAAAAAAATTCAAGCTTACAGCACCTGGTATTCCCAGGCGGTCTCCCATCCAAGTACTAAGCAGGCCCGACCCTGCTTAGCTTCCGAGATCAGACGAGATCGAGCGTTCTCAGAGTGGTATGGCCGTAAGCAAGATTCGCACCTCGAAATTGCCCATTTATTTTTGCTTGTCAGCGTGTTTGTTTGCTTATATGCCTTTCCTGCTATTCCAGTTCAACTTTTATCACACTTTATCCACAACGGTAAATGTTTGTCCTTAAATTAAGCATGAAAGCAAAGAAAAAAAAATTAAAGCTTACAGCACCTGGTATTCCCAGGCGGTCTCCCATCCAAGTACTGACCAGGCCCGACCCTGCTTAGCTTCCGAGATCAGACGAGATCGAGCGTTCTCAGAGTGGTATGGCCGTAAGCGAGATTCGCGCTTTAAACTTGCCCATTTATTTTTGCTTGTCAGCATGTTTGTTTGCTCATATGTCTTTCCTGCTATTCCAGTTCAACTTTTATCACACTTTATCCACAACGGTAATTGTTCGTCCTTAAATTAAGCCTGAAAGCAAAGAAAAAAAAATTAAAGCTTACAGCACCTGGTATTCCCAGGCGGTCTCCCATCCAAGTACTAACCAGGCCCGACCCTGCTTAGCTTCCGAGATCAGACGAGATCGAGCGTTCTCAGAGTGGTATGGCCGTAAGCAAGATTCGCACCTCGAAATTGCCCATTTATTTTTGCTTGTCAGCGTGTTTGTTTGCTTATATGCCTTTCCTGCTATTCCAGTTCAACTTTTATCACACTTTATCCACAACGGTAAATGTTCGTCCTTAAATTAAGTATGAAAGCAAAGAAAAAAAAAATTAAAGCTTACAGCACCTGGTATTCCCAGGCGGTCTCCCATCCAAGTACTAACCAGGCCCGACCCTGCTTAGCTTCCGAGATCAGACGAGATCGAGCGTTCTCAGAGTGGTATGGCCGTAAGCTAGATTTGTGCTTCGAAATTGCCAATTTATTTTTGCTTGTCAGCGTGTTTGTTTGCTTATATGCCTTTCCTGCTATTCCAGTTAAACTTTTATCACACTTTATTCACCACGGTACCTGTTCGTCCTTAAATTAAGCCTGAAAGCAAAGAAAAAAAAATTAAAGCTTACAGCACCTGGTATTCCCAGGCGGTCTACCATCCAAGTACTAACCAGGCCCGACCCTGCTTAGCTTCCGAGATCAGACGAGATCGAGCGTTCTCAGAGTGGTATGGCCGTAATCGAGATATGTGCTTCGAAATTGGCCATTTGTTTTTGTTGTCATCATGTTTGTTTGCTCATATGCCTTTCCTGCTATTCCAGATCAACTTTTATCACACTTTATTCACCACGGTAAATGTTCATCCTTAAATTAAGCCTGAAAGCAAAGAAAAAAAAGTTAAAGCTTACAGCACCTGGTATTCCCAGGCGGTCTCCCATCCAAGTACTAACCAGGCCCGACCCTGCTTAGCTTCCGAGATCAGACGAGATCGAGCGTTCTCAGAGTGGTATGGCCGTAAGCAAGATTCGCACCTCGAAATTGCCCATTTATTTTTGCTTGTCAGCGTGTTTGTTTGCTTATATGCCTTTCCTGCTATTCCAGTTCAACTTTTATCACACTTTATCCACAACGGTAAATGTTTGTCCTTAAATTAAGCATGAAAGCAAAGAAAAAAAAATTAAAGCTTACAGCACCTGGTATTCCCAGGCGGTCTCCCATCCAAGTACTAACCAGGCCCAACCCTGCTTAGCTTCCGAGATCAGACGAGATCGAGCGTTCTCAGAGTGGTATGGCCGTAAGCGAGATACGTGCTTCGAAATTGCCCATTTATTTTTGCTTCTCAGTGTGTTTGTTTGCTTATATGCCTTTCCTGCTATTTCAGTTCAACTTTTATCACACTTTATCCACAACGGTAAATGTTCGTCCTTAAATTAAGCATTAAAGCAAAGAAAAAAAATTCAAGCTTACAGCACCTGGTATTCCCAGGCGGTCTCCCATCCAAGTACTAACCAGGCCCGACCCTGCTTAGCTTCCGAGATCAGACGAGATCGAGCGTTCTCAGAGTGGTATGGCCGTAAGCAAGATTCGCACCTCGAAATTGCCCATTTATTTTTGCTTGTCAGCGTGTTTGTTTGCTTATATGCCTTTCCTGCTATTCCAGTTCAACTTTTATCACACTTTATCCACAACGGTAAATGTTTGTCCTTAAATTAAGCATGAAAGCAAAGAAAAAAAAATTAAAGCTTACAGCACCTGGTATTCCCAGGCGGTCTCCCATCCAAGTACTAACCAGGCCCAACCCTGCTTAGCTTCCGAGATCAGACGAGATCGAGCGTTCTCAGAGTGGTATGGCCGTAAGCGAGATACGTGCTTCGAAATTGCCCATTTATTTTTGCTTCTCAGTGTGTTTGTTTGCTTATATGCCTTTCCTGCTATTTCAGTTCAACTTTTATCACACTTTATCCACAACGGTAAATGTTCGTCCTTAAATTAAGCATTAAAGCAAAGAAAAAAAATTCAAGCTTACAGCACCTGGTATTCCCAGGCGGTCTCCCATCCAAGTACTAACCAGGCCCGACCCTGCTTAGCTTCCGAGATCAGACGAGATCGAGCGTTCTCAGAGTGGTATGGCCGTAAGCAAGATTCGCACCTCGAAATTGCCCATTTATTTTTGCTTGTCAGCGTGTTTGTTTGCTTATATGCCTTTCCTGCTATTCCAGTTCAACTTTTATCACACTTTATCCACAACGGTAAATGTTTGTCCTTAAATTAAGCATGAAAGCAAAGAAAAAAAAATTAAAGCTTACAGCACCTGGTATTCCCAGGCGGTCTCCCATCCAAGTACTAACCAGGCCCGACCCTGCTTAGCTTCCGAGATCAGACGAGATCGAGCGTTCTCAGAGTGGTATGGCCGTAAGCGAGATACGTGCTTCGAAATTGCCCATTTATTTTTGCTTCTCAGTGTGTTTGTTTGCTTATATGCCTTTCCTGCTATTTCAGTTCAACTTTTATCACACTTTATCCACAACGGTAAATGTTCGTCCTTAAATTAAGCATTAAAGCAAAGAAAAAAAATTCAAGCTTACAGCACCTGGTATTCCCAGGCGGTCTCCCATCCAAGTACTAACCAGGCCCGACCCTGCTTAGCTTCCGAGATCAGACGAGATCGAGCGTTCTCAGAGTGGTATGGCCGTAAGCAAGATTCGCACCTCGAAATTGCCCATTTATTTTTGCTTGTCAGCGTGTTTGTTTGCTTATATGCCTTTCCTGCTATTCCAGTTCAACTTTTATCACACTTTATCCACAACGGTAAATGTTTGTCCTTAAATTAAGCATGAAAGCAAAGAAAAAAAAATTAAAGCTTACAGCACCTGGTATTCCCAGGCGGTCTCCCATCCAAGTACTAACCAGGCCCGACCCTGCTTAGCTTCCGAGATCAGACGAGATCGAGCGTTCTCAGAGTGGTATGGCCGTAAGCGAGATACGTGCTTCGAAATTGCCCATTTATTTTTGCTTCTCAGTGTGTTTGTTTGCTTATATGCCTTTCCTGCTATTTCAGTTCAACTTTTATCACACTTTATCCACAACGGTAAATGTTCGTCCTTAAATTAAGCATTAAAGCAAAGAAAAAAAATTCAAGCTTACAGCACCTGGTATTCCCAGGCGGTCTCCCATCCAAGTACTAACCAGGCCCGACCCTGCTTAGCTTCCGAGATCAGACGAGATCGAGCGTTCTCAGAGTGGTATGGCCGTAAGCAAGATTCGCACCTCGAAATTGCCCATTTATTTTTGCTTGTCAGCGTGTTTGTTTGCTTATATGCCTTTCCTGCTATTCCAGTTCAACTTTTATCACACTTTATCCACAACGGTAAATGTTTGTCCTTAAATTAAGCATGAAAGCAAAGAAAAAAAAATTAAAGCTTACAGCACCTAGTATTCCCAGGCGGTCTCCCATCCAAGTACTGACCAGGCCCGACCCTGCTTAGCTTCCGAGATCAGACGAGATCGAGCGTTCTCAGAGTGGTATGGCCGTAAGCGAGATTCGCGCTTCAAAATTGCCCATTTATTTTTGCTTGTCAGCATGTTTGTTTGCTCATATGTCTTTCCTGCTATTCCAGTTCAACTTTTATCACACTTTATCCACAACGGTAATTGTTCGTCCTTAAATTAAGCCTGAAAGCAAAGAAAAAAAAATTAAAGCTTACAGCACCTGGTATTCCCAGGCGGTCTCCCATCCAAGTACTAACCAGGCCCGACCCTGCTTAGCTTCCGAGATCAGACGAGATCGAGCGTTCTCAGAGTGGTATGGCCGTAAGCGAGATTCGCACCTCGAAATTGCCCATTTATTTTTGCTTGTCAGCGTGGTTGTTTGCTTATATGCCTTTCCTGCTATTCCAGTTCAACTTTTATCACACTTTATCCACAACGGTAAATGTTCGTCCTTAAATTAAGTATGAAAGCAAAGAAAAAAAAAATTAAAGCTTACAGCACCTGGTATTCCCAGGCGGTCTCCCATCCAAGTTCTAACCAGGCCCGACCCTGCTTAGCTTCCGAGATCAGACGAGATCGAGCGTTCTCAGAGTGGTATGGCCGTAAGCGAGATTTGTGCTTCGAAATTGCCCATTTATTTTTGCTTGTCAGCGTGTTTGTTTGCTTATATGCCTTTCCTGCTATTCCAGTTCAACTTTTATCACACTTTATTCACCACGGTACCTGTTCGTCCTTAAATTAAGCCTGAAAGCAAAGAAAAAAAAATTAAAGCTTACAGCACCTGGTATTCCCAGGCGGTCTCCCATCCAAGTACTGACCAGGCCCGACCCTGCTTAGCTTCCGAGATCAGACGAGATCGAGCGTTCTCAGAGTGGTATGGCCGTAAGCGAGATTCGCGCTTCAAAATTGCCCATTTATTTTTGCTTGTCAGCATGTTTGTTTGCTCATATGTCTTTCCTGCTATTCCAGTTCAACTTTTATCACACTTTATCCACAACGGTAAATGTTCGTCCTTAAATTAAGCCTGAAAGCAAAGAAAAAAAAATTAAAGCTTACAGCACCTGGTATTCCCAGGCGGTCTCCCATCCAAGTACTAACCAGGCCCGACCCTGCTTAGCTTCCGAGATCAGACGAGATCGAGCGTTCTCAGATTGGTATGGCCGTAAGCGAGATTCATGCTTTGAAATTGCCCATTTATTTTAGTTGTCAGCGTGTTTGTTTACTCATATGCCTTTCCTGCTATTTCAGTTCAACTTTTATCACACTTTATCCACAACGGTAAATGTTCGTCCTTAAATTAAGTATAAAAAGCAAAGAAAAAAAAAATTTAAGCTTACAGCACCTGGTATTCCCAGGCGGTCTCCCATCCAAGTACTAACCAGGCCCGACCCTGCTTAGCTTCCGAGATCAGACGAGATCGAGCGTTCTCAGAGTGGTATGGCCGTAAGCGAGATTCGCACCTCGAAATTGCCCATTTATTTTTGCTTGTCAGCGTGTTTGTTTGCTTATATGCCTTTCCTGCTATTCCAGTTTAACTTTTATCACACTTTATCCACAACGGTAAATGTTCGTCCTTAAATTAAGTATGAAAGCAAAGAAAAAAAAAATTAAAGCTTACAGCACCTGGTATTCCCAGGCGGTCTCCCATCCAAGTACTAACCAGGCCCGACCCTGCTTAGCTTCCGAGATCAGACGAGATCGAGCGTTCTCAGAGTGGTATGGCCGTAAGCGAGATTTGCGCTTCGAAATTGCCAATTTATTTTTGATTGTCAGCGTGTTTGTTTGCTTATATGCCTTTCCTGCTATTCCAGTTAAACTTTTATCACACTTTATTCCTTTCACCTTAGAAATATTTCTAAGCTAAGAAATATGTTATCTATATCTGATGCAGAGAAGCTCGTCCATGCGTTTATGACCTCTAGAATAGACTACTGTAATGCATTACTAGGTGGATGTCCTGCATCATTAATAAACAAGCTTCAGTTAGTTCAGAATGCCGCAGCAAGAGTTCTTACTAGGTCAAGAAAATACGATCATATAACCCCAATCTTATCGTCCCTACATTGGCTTCCTATTAAGTTTCGAATAGACTACAAACTACTGCTACTCACTTATAAAGCACTAAATGGTTTGGCTCCCATGTATCTATCCAGTCTCTTAACACGCTACAATCCGTCACGCTCCCTGAGATCTCAAAACTCTGGGCTTCTAGTAGTTCCTAGAATAGCAAAGTCCACTAAAGGCGGTAGAGCATTTTCACATTTAGCTCCTAAACTCTGGAATAGTCTTCCTGACAGTGTTCGGGGTTCAGATACACTCTCCCAGTTTAAGTGTAGATTAAAAACATATCTTTTTAGCAAAGCCTACACATAACACACATCACACACATCACATCACAACCTTGTGCTCCAGAACATCTGATCACATGCACATTATCAACTTGTGCTGTTAATATCATGAACAGCAGCTACGCTAATTCCTCTCCACTGCTTCTCTTTCTCTCCCCATCCCGAGGCTTCCTGAGGTTTGGCCAGCTCCAGTCACGTCCCACCTCGTGAAGATTATGGACCTATGGATGATCATGGAGAAGTAGATGCCGAGTGTTTAAAGGCCCTGGCATGGAGAAGCTGATGCTGGATCTATGATGATCACAAATTGTTCTGTATTGTTGGAAGATTTATGACCAAACTTTTGATGTCACCCATATGAGGATGGGTTCCCCTTTGAGTCTGGTTCCTCTCAAGGTTTCTTCCTCATATCATCTAAGGGAGTTTTTCCTTGCCACTGTCGCCACGGCTGCTCATCAGGGACAAACGCACACCATTCACCTTCACTGTTGTTTTCTGTAAAGCTGCTTTGAGACAATGTCTGTTGTGAAAAGCGCTATACAAATAAACTTGACTTGACTTTATTCACCACGGTACCTGTTCGTCCTTAAATTAAGCCTGAAAGCGAAGAAAAAAAAATTAAAGCTTACAGCACCTGGTATTCCCAGGCGGTCTCCCATCCAAGTACTAACCAGGCCCGACCCTGCTTAGCTTCCGAGATCAGACGAGATCGAGCGTTCTCAGAGTGGTATTGGCGTAAACGAGATTCGCACCTCGAAATTGCCCATTTATTTTTGCTTGTCAGCGTGTTTGTTTGCTTATATGCCTTTCCTGCTATTCCAGTTCAACTTTTATCACACTTTATCCACAACGGTAAATGTTCGTCCTTAAATTAAGTATGAAAGCAAAGAAAAAAAAAATTAAAGCTTACAGCACCTGGTATTCCCAGGCGGTCTCCCATCCAAGTACTAACCAGGCCCGACCCTGCTTAGCTTCCGAGATCAGACGAGATCGAGCGTTCTCAGAGTGGTATGGCCGTAAGCAAGATTCGCACCTCGAAATTGCCCATTTATTTTTGCTTGTCAGCGTGTTTGTTTGCTTATATGCCTTTCCTGCTATTCCAGTTCAACTTTTCACACTTTATCCACAACGGTAAATGTTTGTCCTTAAATTAAGCATGAAAGCAAAGAAAAAAAAATTAAAGCTTACAGCACCTGGTATTCCCAGGCGGTCTCCCATCCAAGTACTAACCAGGCCCGACCCTGCTTAGCTTCCGAGATCAGACGAGATCGAGCGTTCTCAGAGTGGTATGGCCGTAAGCGAGATACGTGCTTCAAAATTGCCCATTTATTTTTGCTTCTCAGTGTGTTTGTTTGCTTATATGCCTTTCCTGCTATTTCAGTTCAACTTTTATCACACTTTATCCACAACGGTAAATGTTCGTCCTTAAATTAAGCATTAAAGCAAAGAAAAAAAAATTCAAGCTTACAGCACCTGGTATTCCCAGGCGGTCTCCCATCCAAGTACTAACCAGGCCCGACCCTGCTTAGCTTCCGAGATCAGACGAGATCGAGCGTTCTCAGAGTGGTATGGCCGTAAGCAAGATTCGCACCTCCAAATTGCCCATTTATTTTTGCTTGTCAGCGTGTTTGTTTGCTTATATGCCTTTCCTGCTATTCCAGTTCAACTTTTATCACACTTTATCCACAGCGGTAAATGTTTGTCCTTAAATTAAGCATGAAAGCAAAGAAAAAAAAATTAAAGCTTACAGCACCTGGTATTCCCAGGCGGTCTCCCATCCAAGTACTGACCAGGCCCGACCCTGCTTAGCTTCCGAGATCAGACGAGATCGAGCGTTCTCAGAGTGGTATGGCCGTAAGCGAGATTCGCGCTTCAAAATTGCCCATTTATTTTTGCTTGTCAGCATGTTTGTTTGCTCATATGTCTTTCCTGCTATTCCAGTTCAACTTTTATCACACTTTATCCACAACGGTAAATGTTCGTCCTTAAATTAAGCCTGAAAGCAAAGAAAAAAAAATTAAAGCTTACAGCACCTGGTATTCCCAGGTGGTCTCCCATCCAAGTACTAACCAGGCCCGACCCTGCTTAGCTTCCGAGATCAGACGAGATCGAGCGTTCTCAGATTGGTATGGCCGTAAGCGAGATTCATGCTTTGAAATTGCCCATTTATTTTAGTTGTCAGCGTGTTTGTTTACTCATATGCCTTTCCTGCTATTTCAGTTCAACTTTTATCACACTTTATCCACAACGGTAAATGTTCGTCCTTAAATTAAGTATAAAAAGCAAAGAAAAAAAAAATTTAAGCTTACAGCACCTGGTATTCCCAGGCGGTCTCCCATCCAAGTACTAACCAGGCCCGACCCTGCTTAGCTTCCGAGATCAGACGAGATCGAGCGTTCTCAGATTGGTATGGCCGTAAGCGAGATTCATGCTTTGAAATTGCCCATTTATTTTAGTTGTCAGCGTGTTTGTTTACTCATATGCCTTTCCTGCTATTTCAGTTCAACTTTTATCACACTTTATCCACAACGGTAAATGTTCGTCCTTAAATTAAGTATAAAAAGCAAAGAAAAAAAAAATTTAAGCTTACAGCACCTGGTATTCCCAGGCGGTCTCCCATCCAAGTACTAACCAGGCCCGACCCTGCTTAGCTTCCGAGATCAGACGAGATCGAGCGTTCTCAGAGTGGTATGGCCGTAAGCGAGATTCGCACCTCGAAATTGCCCATTTATTTTTGCTTGTCAGCGTGTTTGTTTGCTTATATGCCTTTCCTGCTATTCCAGTTTAACTTTTATCACACTTTATCCACAACGGTAAATGTTCGTCCTTAAATTAAGTATGAAAGCAAAGAAAAAAAAAATTAAAGCTTACAGCACCTGGTATTCCCAGGCGGTCTCCCATCCAAGTACTAACCAGGCCCGACCCTGCTTAGCTTCCGAGATCAGACGAGATCGAGCGTTCTCAGAGTGGTATGGCCGTAAGCGAGATTTGCGCTTCGAAATTGCCAATTTATTTTTGATTGTCAGCGTGTTTGTTTGCTTATATGCCTTTCCTGCTATTCCAGTTAAACTTTTATCACACTTTATTCCTTTCACCTTAGAAATATTTCTAAGCTAAGAAATATGTTATCTATATCTGATGCAGAGAAGCTCGTCCATGCGTTTATGACCTCTAGAATAGACTACTGTAATGCATTACTAGGTGGATGTCCTGCATCATTAATAAACAAGCTTCAGTTAGTTCAGAATGCCGCAGCAAGAGTTCTTACTAGGTCAAGAAAATACGATCATATAACCCCAATCTTATCGTCCCTACATTGGCTTCCTATTAAGTTTCGAATAGACTACAAACTACTGCTACTCACTTATAAAGCACTAAATGGTTTGGCTCCCATGTATCTATCCAGTCTCTTAACACGCTACAATCCGTCACGCTCCCTGAGATCTCAAAACTCTGGGCTTCTAGTAGTTCCTAGAATAGCAAAGTCCACTAAAGGCGGTAGAGCATTTTCACATTTAGCTCCTAAACTCTGGAATAGTCTTCCTGACAGTGTTCGGGGTTCAGATACACTCTCCCAGTTTAAGTGTAGATTAAAAACATATCTTTTTAGCAAAGCCTACACATAACACACATCACACACATCACATCACAACCTTGTGCTCCAGAACATCTGATCACATGCACATTATCAACTTGTGCTGTTAATATCATGAACAGCAGCTACGCTAATTCCTCTCCACTGCTTCTCTTTCTCTCCCCATCCCGAGGCTTCCTGAGGTTTGGCCAGCTCCAGTCACGTCCCACCTCGTGAAGATTATGGACCTATGGATGATCATGGAGAAGTAGATGCCGAGTGTTTAAAGGCCCTGGCATGGAGAAGCTGATGCTGGATCTATGATGATCACAAATTGTTCTGTATTGTTGGAAGATTTATGACCAAACTTTTGATGTCACCCATATGAGGATGGGTTCCCCTTTGAGTCTGGTTCCTCTCAAGGTTTCTTCCTCATATCATCTAAGGGAGTTTTTCCTTGCCACTGTCGCCACGGCTGCTCATCAGGGACAAACGCACACCATTCACCTTCACTGTTGTTTTCTGTAAAGCTGCTTTGAGACAATGTCTGTTGTGAAAAGCGCTATACAAATAAACTTGACTTGACTTTATTCACCACGGTACCTGTTCGTCCTTAAATTAAGCCTGAAAGCGAAGAAAAAAAAATTAAAGCTTACAGCACCTGGTATTCCCAGGCGGTCTCCCATCCAAGTACTAACCAGGCCCGACCCTGCTTAGCTTCCGAGATCAGACGAGATCGAGCGTTCTCAGAGTGGTATTGGCGTAAACGAGATTCGCACCTCGAAATTGCCCATTTATTTTTGCTTGTCAGCGTGTTTGTTTGCTTATATGCCTTTCCTGCTATTCCAGTTCAACTTTTATCACACTTTATCCACAACGGTAAATGTTCGTCCTTAAATTAAGTATGAAAGCAAAGAAAAAAAAAATTAAAGCTTACAGCACCTGGTATTCCCAGGCGGTCTCCCATCCAAGTACTAACCAGGCCCGACCCTGCTTAGCTTCCGAGATCAGACGAGATCGAGCGTTCTCAGAGTGGTATGGCCGTAAGCAAGATTCGCACCTCGAAATTGCCCATTTATTTTTGCTTGTCAGCGTGTTTGTTTGCTTATATGCCTTTCCTGCTATTCCAGTTCAACTTTTCACACTTTATCCACAACGGTAAATGTTTGTCCTTAAATTAAGCATGAAAGCAAAGAAAAAAAAATTAAAGCTTACAGCACCTGGTATTCCCAGGCGGTCTCCCATCCAAGTACTAACCAGGCCCGACCCTGCTTAGCTTCCGAGATCAGACGAGATCGAGCGTTCTCAGAGTGGTATGGCCGTAAGCGAGATACGTGCTTCAAAATTGCCCATTTATTTTTGCTTCTCAGTGTGTTTGTTTGCTTATATGCCTTTCCTGCTATTTCAGTTCAACTTTTATCACACTTTATCCACAACGGTAAATGTTCGTCCTTAAATTAAGCATTAAAGCAAAGAAAAAAAAATTCAAGCTTACAGCACCTGGTATTCCCAGGCGGTCTCCCATCCAAGTACTAACCAGGCCCGACCCTGCTTAGCTTCCGAGATCAGACGAGATCGAGCGTTCTCAGAGTGGTATGGCCGTAAGCAAGATTCGCACCTCCAAATTGCCCATTTATTTTTGCTTGTCAGCGTGTTTGTTTGCTTATATGCCTTTCCTGCTATTCCAGTTCAACTTTTATCACACTTTATCCACAGCGGTAAATGTTTGTCCTTAAATTAAGCATGAAAGCAAAGAAAAAAAAATTAAAGCTTACAGCACCTGGTATTCCCAGGCGGTCTCCCATCCAAGTACTGACCAGGCCCGACCCTGCTTAGCTTCCGAGATCAGACGAGATCGAGCGTTCTCAGAGTGGTATGGCCGTAAGCGAGATTCGCGCTTCAAAATTGCCCATTTATTTTTGCTTGTCAGCATGTTTGTTTGCTCATATGTCTTTCCTGCTATTCCAGTTCAACTTTTATCACACTTTATCCACAATGGTAAATGTTCGTCCTTAAATTAAGCCTGAAAGCAAAGAAAAAAAAATTAAAGCTTACAGCACCTGGTATTCCCAGGTGGTCTCCCATCCAAGTACTAACCAGGCCCGACCCTGCTTAGCTTCCGAGATCAGACGAGATCGAGCGTTCTCAGATTGGTATGGCCGTAAGCGAGATTCATGCTTTGAAATTGCCCATTTATTTTAGTTGTCAGCGTGTTTGTTTACTCATATGCCTTTCCTGCTATTTCAGTTCAACTTTTATCACACTTTATCCACAACGGTAAATGTTCGTCCTTAAATTAAGTATAAAAAGCAAAGAAAAAAAAAATTTAAGCTTACAGCACCTGGTATTCCCAGGCGGTCTCCCATCCAAGTACTAACCAGGCCCGACCCTGCTTAGCTTCCGAGATCAGACGAGATCGAGCGTTCTCAGAGTGGTATGGCCGTAAGCGAGATTCATGCTTTGAAATTGCCCATTTATTTTAGTTGTCAGCGTGTTTGTTTGCTCATATGCCTTTCCTGCTATTTCAGTTCAACTTTTATCACACTTTATCCACAACGGTAAATGTTCGTCCTTAAATTAAGTATGAAAGCAAAGAAAAAAAAAATTTAAGCTTACAGCACCTGGTATTCCCAGGCGGTCTCCCATCCAAGTACTAACCAGGCCCGACCCTGCTTAGCTTCCGAGATCAGACGAGATCGAGCGTTCTCAGAGTGGTATGGCCGTAAGCGAGATTCGCACCTCGAAATTGCCCATTTATTTTTGCTTGTCAGCGTGTTTGTTTGCTTATATGCCTTTCCTGCTATTCCAGTTCAACTTTTATCACACTTTATCCACAACGGTAAATGTTCGTCCTTAAATTAAGTATGAAAGCAAAGAAAAAAAAAATTAAAGCTTACAGCACCTGGTATTCCCAGGCGGTCTCCCATCCAAGTACTAACCAGGCCCGACCCTGCTTAGCTTCCGAGATCAGACGAGATCGAGCGTTCTCAGAGTGGTATGGCCGTAAGCGAGATTTGCGCTTCGAAATTGCCAATTTATTTTTGATTGTCAGCGTGTTTGTTTGCTTATATGCCTTTCCTGCTATTCCAGTTAAACTTTTATCACACTTTATTCACCACGGTACCTGTTCGTCCTTAAATTAAGCCTGAAAGCAAAGAAAAAAAAATTAAAGCTTACAGCACCTGGTATTCCCAGGCGGTCTCCCATCCAAGTACTAACCAGGCCCGACCCTGCTTAGCTTCCGAGATCAGACGAGATCGAGCGTTCTCAGAGTGGTATGGCCGTAATCGAGATATGTGCTTCGAAATTGGCCATTTGTTTTTGTTGTCATCATGTTTGTTTGCTCATATGCCTTTCCTGCTATTCCAGATCAACTTTTATCACACTTTATTCACCACGGTAAATGTTCATCCTTAAATTAAGCCTGAAAGCAAAGAAAAAAAAGTTAAAGCTTACAGCACCTGGTATTCCCAGGCGGTCTCCCATCCAAGTACTAACCAGGCCCGACCCTGCTTAGCTTCCGAGATCAGACGAGATCGAGCGTTCTCAGAGTGGTATGGCCGTAAGCAAGATTCGCACCTCGAAATTGCCCATTTATTTTTGCTTGTCAGCGTGTTTGTTTGCTTATATGCCTTTCCTGCTATTCCAGTTCAACTTTTATCACACTTTATCCACAACGGTAAATGTTTGTCCTTAAATTAAGCATGAAAGCAAAGAAAAAAAAATTAAAGCTTACAGCACCTGGTATTCCCAGGCGGTCTCCCATCCAAGTACTAACCAGGCCCGACCCTGCTTAGCTTCCGAGATCAGACGAGATCGAGCGTTCTCAGAGTGGTATGGCCGTAAGCGAGATACGTGCTTCGAAATTGCCCATTTATTTTTGCTTCTCAGTGTGTTTGTTTGCTTATATGCCTTTCCTGCTATTTCAGTTCAACTTTTATCACACTTTATCCACAACGGTAAATGTTCGTCCTTAAATTAAGCATTAAAGCAAAGAAAAAAAAATTCAAGCTTACAGTACCTGGTATTCCCAGGCGGTCTCCCATCCAAGTACTAACCAGGCCCGACCCTGCTTAGCTTCCGAGATCAGACGAGATCGAGCGTTCTCAGAGTGGTATGGCCGTAAGCAAGATTCGCACCTCGAAATTGCCCATTTATTTTTGCTTGTCAGCGTGTTTGTTTGCTTATATGCCTTTCCTGCTATTTCAGTTCAACTTTTATCACACTTTATCCACAACGGTAAATGTTTGTCCTTAAATTAAGCATGAAAGCAAAGAAAAAAAAATTAAAGCTTACAGCACCTGGTATTCCCAGGCGGTCTCCCATCCAAGTACTGACCAGGCCCGACCCTGCTTAGCTTCCGAGATCAGACGAGATCGAGCGTTCTCAGAGTGGTATGGCCGTAAGCGAGATTCGCGCTTTAAACTTGCCCATTTATTTTTGCTTGTCAGCATGTTTGTTTGCTCATATGTCTTTCCTGCTATTCCAGTTCAACTTTTATCACACTTTATCCACAACGGTAATTGTTCGTCCTTAAATTAAGCCTGAAAGCAAAGAAAAAAAAATTAAAGCTTACAGCACCTGGTATTCCCAGGCGGTCTCCCATCCAAGTACTAACCAGGCCCGACCCTGCTTAGCTTCCGAGATCAGACGAGATCGAGCGTTCTCAGAGTGGTATGGCCGTAAGCAAGATTCGCACCTCGAAATTGCCCATTTATTTTTGCTTGTCAGCGTGTTTGTTTGCTTATATGCCTTTCCTGCTATTCCAGTTCAACTTTTATCACACTTTATCCACAACGGTAAATGTTCGTCCTTAAATTAAGTATGAAAGCAAAGAAAAAAAAAATTAAAGCTTACAGCAACTGGTATTCCCAGGCGGTCTCCCATCCAAGTACTAACCAGGCCCGACCCTGCTTAGCTTCCGAGATCAGACGAGATCGAGCGTTCTCAGAGTGGTATGGCCGTAAGCGAGATTTGTGCTTCGAAATTGCCAATTTATTTTTGCTTGTCAGCGTGTTTGTTTGCTTATATGCCTTTCCTGCTATTCCAGTTAAACTTTTATCACACTTTATTCACCACGGTACCTGTTCGTCCTTAAATTAAGCCTGAAAGCAAAGAAAAAAAAATTAAAGCTTACAGCACCTGGTATTCCCAGGCGGTCTCCCATCCAAGTACTAACCAGGCCCGACCCTGCTTAGCTTCCGAGATCAGACGAGATCGAGCGTTCTCAGAGTGGTATGGCCGTAATCGAGATATGTGCTTCGAAATTGGCCATTTGTTTTTGTTGTCATCATGTTTGTTTGCTCATATGCCTTTCCTGCTATTCCAGATCAACTTTTATCACACTTTATTCACCACGGTAAATGTTCATCCTTAAATTAAGCCTGAAAGCAAAGAAAAAAAAGTTAAAGCTTACAGCACCTGGTATTCCCAGGCGGTCTCCCATCCAAGTACTAACCAGGCCCGACCCTGCTTAGCTTCCGAGATCAGACGAGATCGAGCGTTCTCAGAGTGGTATGGCCGTAAGCAAGATTCGCACCTCGAAATTGCCCATTTATTTTTGCTTGTCAGCGTGTTTGTTTGCTTATATGCCTTTCCTGCTATTCCAGTTCAACTTTTATCACACTTTATCCACAACGGTAAATGTTTGTCCTTAAATTAAGCATGAAAGCAAAGAAAAAAAAATTAAAGCTTACAGCACCTGGTATTCCCAGGCGGTCTCCCATCCAAGTACTAACCAGGCCCGACCCTGCTTAGCTTCCGAGATCAGACGAGATCGAGCGTTCTCAGAGTGGTATGGCCGTAAGCGAGATACGTGCTTCGAAATTGCCTATTTATTTTTGCTTCTCAGTGTGTTTGTTTGCTTATATGCCTTTCCTGCTATTTCAGTTCAACTTTTATCACACTTTATCCACAACGGTAAATGTTCGTCCTTAAATTAAGCATTAAAGCAAAGAAAAAAAATTCAAGCTTACAGCACCTGGTATTCCCAGGCGGTCTCCCATCCAAGTACTAACCAGGCCCGACCCTGCTTAGCTTCCGAGATCAGACGAGATCGAGCGTTCTCAGAGTGGTATGGCCGTAAGCAAGATTCGCACCTCGAAATTGCCCATTTATTTTTGCTTGTCAGCGTGTTTGTTTGCTTATATGCCTTTCCTGCTATTCCAGTTCAACTTTTATCACACTTTATCCACAACGGTAAATGTTTGTCCTTAAATTAAGCATGAAAGCAAAGAAAAAAAAATTAAAGCTTACAGCACCTGGTATTCCCAGGCGGTCTCCCATCCAAGTACTGACCAGGCCCGACCCTGCTTAGCTTCCGAGATCAGACGAGATCGAGCGTTCTCAGAGTGGTATGGCCGTAAGCGAGATTCGCGCTTTAAACTTGCCCATTTATTTTTGCTTGTCAGCATGTTTGTTTGCTCATATGTCTTTCCTGCTATTCCAGTTCAACTTTTATCACACTTTATCCACAACGGTAATTGTTCGTCCTTAAATTAAGCCTGAAAGCAAAGAAAAAAAAATTAAAGCTTACAGCACCTGGTATTCCCAGGCGGTCTCCCATCCAAGTACTAACCAGGCCCGACCCTGCTTAGCTTCCGAGATCAGACGAGATCGAGCGTTCTCAGAGTGGTATGGCCGTAAGCAAGATTCGCACCTCGAAATTGCCCATTTATTTTTGCTTGTCAGCGTGTTTGTTTGCTTATATGCCTTTCCTGCTATTCCAGTTCAACTTTTATCACACTTTATCCACAACGGTAAATGTTCGTCCTTAAATTAAGTATGAAAGCAAAGAAAAAAAAAATTAAAGCTTACAGCACCTGGTATTCCCAGGCGGTCTCCCATCCAAGTACTAACCAGGCCCGACCCTGCTTAGCTTCCGAGATCAGACGAGATCGAGCGTTCTCAGAGTGGTATGGCCGTAAGCTAGATTTGTGCTTCGAAATTGCCAATTTATTTTTGCTTGTCAGCGTGTTTGTTTGCTTATATGCCTTTCCTGCTATTCCAGTTAAACTTTTATCACACTTTATTCACCACGGTACCTGTTCGTCCTTAAATTAAGCCTGAAAGCAAAGAAAAAAAAATTAAAGCTTACAGCACCTGGTATTCCCAGGCGGTCTACCATCCAAGTACTAACCAGGCCCGACCCTGCTTAGCTTCCGAGATCAGACGAGATCGAGCGTTCTCAGAGTGGTATGGCCGTAATCGAGATATGTGCTTCGAAATTGGCCATTTGTTTTTGTTGTCATCATGTTTGTTTGCTCATATGCCTTTCCTGCTATTCCAGATCAACTTTTATCACACTTTATTCACCACGGTAAATGTTCATCCTTAAATTAAGCCTGAAAGCAAAGAAAAAAAAGTTAAAGCTTACAGCACCTGGTATTCCCAGGCGGTCTCCCATCCAAGTACTAACCAGGCCCGACCCTGCTTAGCTTCCGAGATCAGACGAGATCGAGCGTTCTCAGAGTGGTATGGCCGTAAGCAAGATTCGCACCTCGAAATTGCCCATTTATTTTTGCTTGTCAGCGTGTTTGTTTGCTTATATGCCTTTCCTGCTATTCCAGTTCAACTTTTATCACACTTTATTCACCACGGTACCTGTTCGTCCTTAAATTAAGCCTGAAAGCAAAGAAAAAAAAATTAAAGCTTACAGCACCTGGTATTCCCAGGCGGTCTACCATCCAAGTACTAACCAGGCCCGACCCTGCTTAGCTTCCGAGATCAGACGAGATCGAGCGTTCTCAGAGTGGTATGGCCGTAATCGAGATATGTGCTTCGAAATTGGCCATTTGTTTTTGTTGTCATCATGTTTGTTTGCTCATATGCCTTTCCTGCTATTCCAGATCAACTTTTATCACACTTTATTCACCACTGTAAATGTTCATCCTTAAATTAAGCCTGAAAGCAAAGAAAAAAAAGTTAAAGCTTACAGCACCTGGTATTCCCAGGCGGTCTCCCATCCAAGTACTAACCAGGCCCGACCCTGCTTAGCTTCCGAGATCAGACGAGATCGAGCGTTCTCAGAGTGGTATGGCCGTAAGCAAGATTCGCACCTCGAAATTGCCCATTTATTTTTGCTTGTCAGCGTGTTTGTTTGCTTATATGCCTTTCCTGCTATTCCAGTTCAACTTTTATCACACTTTATCCACAACGGTAAATGTTTGTCCTTAAATTAAGCATGAAAGCAAAGAAAAAAAAATTAAAGCTTACAGCACCTGGTATTCCCAGGCGGTCTCCCATCCAAGTACTAACCAGGCCCAACCCTGCTTAGCTTCCGAGATCAGACGAGATCGAGCGTTCTCAGAGTGGTATGGCCGTAAGCGAGATACGTGCTTCGAAATTGCCCATTTATTTTTGCTTCTCAGTGTGTTTGTTTGCTTATATGCCTTTCCTGCTATTTCAGTTCAACTTTTATCACACTTTATCCACAACGGTAAATGTTCGTCCTTAAATTAAGCATTAAAGCAAAGAAAAAAAATTCAAGCTTACAGCACCTGGTATTCCCAGGCGGTCTCCCATCCAAGTACTAACCAGGCCCGACCCTGCTTAGCTTCCGAGATCAGACGAGATCGAGCGTTCTCAGAGTGGTATGGCCGTAAGCAAGATTCGCACCTCGAAATTGCCCATTTATTTTTGCTTGTCAGCGTGTTTGTTTGCTTATATGCCTTTCCTGCTATTCCAGTTCAACTTTTATCACACTTTATCCACAACGGTAAATGTTTGTCCTTAAATTAAGCATGAAAGCAAAGAAAAAAAAATTAAAGCTTACAGCACCTGGTATTCCCAGGCGGTCTCCCATCCAAGTACTAACCAGGCCCGACCCTGCTTAGCTTCCGAGATCAGACGAGATCGAGCGTTCTCAGAGTGGTATGGCCGTAAGCGAGATACGTGCTTCGAAATTGCCCATTTATTTTTGCTTCTCAGTGTGTTTGTTTGCTTATATGCCTTTCCTGCTATTTCAGTTCAACTTTTATCACACTTTATCCACAACGGTAAATGTTCGTCCTTAAATTAAGCATTAAAGCAAAGAAAAAAAATTCAAGCTTACAGCACCTGGTATTCCCAGGCGGTCTCCCATCCAAGTACTAACCAGGCCCGACCCTGCTTAGCTTCCGAGATCAGACGAGATCGAGCGTTCTCAGAGTGGTATGGCCGTAAGCAAGATTCGCACCTCGAAATTGCCCATTTATTTTTGCTTGTCAGCGTGTTTGTTTGCTTATATGCCTTTCCTGCTATTCCAGTTCAACTTTTATCACACTTTATCCACAACGGTAAATGTTTGTCCTTAAATTAAGCATGAAAGCAAAGAAAAAAAAATTAAAGCTTACAGCACCTAGTATTCCCAGGCGGTCTCCCATCCAAGTACTGACCAGGCCCGACCCTGCTTAGCTTCCGAGATCAGACGAGATCGAGCGTTCTCAGAGTGGTATGGCCGTAAGCGAGATTCGCGCTTCAAAATTGCCCATTTATTTTTGCTTGTCAGCATGTTTGTTTGCTCATATGTCTTTCCTGCTATTCCAGTTCAACTTTTATCACACTTTATCCACAACGGTAATTGTTCGTCCTTAAATTAAGCCTGAAAGCAAAGAAAAAAAAATTAAAGCTTACAGCACCTGGTATTCCCAGGCGGTCTCCCATCCAAGTACTAACCAGGCCCGACCCTGCTTAGCTTCCGAGATCAGACGAGATCGAGCGTTCTCAGAGTGGTATGGCCGTAAGCGAGATTCGCACCTCGAAATTGCCCATTTATTTTTGCTTGTCAGCGTGGTTGTTTGCTTATATGCCTTTCCTGCTATTCCAGTTCAACTTTTATCACACTTTATCCACAACGGTAAATGTTCGTCCTTAAATTAAGTATGAAAGCAAAGAAAAAAAAAATTAAAGCTTACAGCACCTGGTATTCCCAGGCGGTCTCCCATCCAAGTTCTAACCAGGCCCGACCCTGCTTAGCTTCCGAGATCAGACGAGATCGAGCGTTCTCAGAGTGGTATGGCCGTAAGCGAGATTTGTGCTTCGAAATTGCCCATTTATTTTTGCTTGTCAGCGTGTTTGTTTGCTTATATGCCTTTCCTGCTATTCCAGTTCAACTTTTATCACACTTTATTCACCACGGTACCTGTTCGTCCTTAAATTAAGCCTGAAAGCAAAGAAAAAAAAATTAAAGCTTACAGCACCTGGTATTCCCAGGCGGTCTACCATCCAAGTACTAACCAGGCCCGACCCTGCTTAGCTTCCGAGATCAGACGAGATCGAGCGTTCTCAGAGTGGTATGGCCGTAATCGAGATATGTGCTTCGAAATTGGCCATTTGTTTTTGTTGTCATCATGTTTGTTTGCTCATATGCCTTTCCTGCTATTCCAGATCAACTTTTATCACACTTTATTCACCACGGTAAATGTTCATCCTTAAATTAAGCCTGAAAGCAAAGAAAAAAAAGTTAAAGCTTACAGCACCTGGTATTCCCAGGCGGTCTCCCATCCAAGTACTAACCAGGCCCGACCCTGCTTAGCTTCCGAGATCAGACGAGATCGAGCGTTCTCAGAGTGGTATGGCCGTAAGCAAGATTCGCACCTCGAAATTGCCCATTTATTTTTGCTTGTCAGCGTGTTTGTTTGCTTATATGCCTTTCCTGCTATTCCAGTTCAACTTTTATCACACTTTATTCACCACGGTACCTGTTCGTCCTTAAATTAAGCCTGAAAGCAAAGAAAAAAAAATTAAAGCTTACAGCACCTGGTATTCCCAGGCGGTCTACCATCCAAGTACTAACCAGGCCCGACCCTGCTTAGCTTCCGAGATCAGACGAGATCGAGCGTTCTCAGAGTGGTATGGCCGTAATCGAGATATGTGCTTCGAAATTGGCCATTTGTTTTTGTTGTCATCATGTTTGTTTGCTCATATGCCTTTCCTGCTATTCCAGATCAACTTTTATCACACTTTATTCACCACGGTAAATGTTCATCCTTAAATTAAGCCTGAAAGCAAAGAAAAAAAAGTTAAAGCTTACAGCACCTGGTATTCCCAGGCGGTCTCCCATCCAAGTACTAACCAGGCCCGACCCTGCTTAGCTTCCGAGATCAGACGAGATCGAGCGTTCTCAGAGTGGTATGGCCGTAAGCAAGATTCGCACCTCGAAATTGCCCATTTATTTTTGCTTGTCAGCGTGTTTGTTTGCTTATATGCCTTTCCTGCTATTCCAGTTCAACTTTTATCACACTTTATCCACAACGGTAAATGTTTGTCCTTAAATTAAGCATGAAAGCAAAGAAAAAAAAATTAAAGCTTACAGCACCTGGTATTCCCAGGCGGTCTCCCATCCAAGTACTAACCAGGCCCAACCCTGCTTAGCTTCCGAGATCAGACGAGATCGAGCGTTCTCAGAGTGGTATGGCCGTAAGCGAGATACGTGCTTCGAAATTGCCCATTTATTTTTGCTTCTCAGTGTGTTTGTTTGCTTATATGCCTTTCCTGCTATTTCAGTTCAACTTTTATCACACTTTATCCACAACGGTAAATGTTCGTCCTTAAATTAAGCATTAAAGCAAAGAAAAAAAATTCAAGCTTACAGCACCTGGTATTCCCAGGCGGTCTCCCATCCAAGTACTAACCAGGCCCGACCCTGCTTAGCTTCCGAGATCAGACGAGATCGAGCGTTCTCAGAGTGGTATGGCCGTAAGCAAGATTCGCACCTCGAAATTGCCCATTTATTTTTGCTTGTCAGCGTGTTTGTTTGCTTATATGCCTTTCCTGCTATTCCAGTTCAACTTTTATCACACTTTATCCACAACGGTAAATGTTTGTCCTTAAATTAAGCATGAAAGCAAAGAAAAAAAAATTAAAGCTTACAGCACCTGGTATTCCCAGGCGGTCTCCCATCCAAGTACTAACCAGGCCCGACCCTGCTTAGCTTCCGAGATCAGACGAGATCGAGCGTTCTCAGAGTGGTATGGCCGTAAGCGAGATACGTGCTTCGAAATTGCCCATTTATTTTTGCTTCTCAGTGTGTTTGTTTGCTTATATGCCTTTCCTGCTATTTCAGTTCAACTTTTATCACACTTTATCCACAACGGTAAATGTTCGTCCTTAAATTAAGCATTAAAGCAAAGAAAAAAAATTCAAGCTTACAGCACCTGGTATTCCCAGGCGGTCTCCCATCCAAGTACTAACCAGGCCCGACCCTGCTTAGCTTCCGAGATCAGACGAGATCGAGCGTTCTCAGAGTGGTATGGCCGTAAGCAAGATTCGCACCTCGAAATTGCCCATTTATTTTTGCTTGTCAGCGTGTTTGTTTGCTTATATGCCTTTCCTGCTATTCCAGTTCAACTTTTATCACACTTTATCCACAACGGTAAATGTTTGTCCTTAAATTAAGCATGAAAGCAAAGAAAAAAAAATTAAAGCTTACAGCACCTAGTATTCCCAGGCGGTCTCCCATCCAAGTACTGACCAGGCCCGACCCTGCTTAGCTTCCGAGATCAGACGAGATCGAGCGTTCTCAGAGTGGTATGGCCGTAAGCGAGATTCGCGCTTCAAAATTGCCCATTTATTTTTGCTTGTCAGCATGTTTGTTTGCTCATATGTCTTTCCTGCTATTCCAGTTCAACTTTTATCACACTTTATCCACAACGGTAATTGTTCGTCCTTAAATTAAGCCTGAAAGCAAAGAAAAAAAAATTAAAGCTTACAGCACCTGGTATTCCCAGGCGGTCTCCCATCCAAGTACTAACCAGGCCCGACCCTGCTTAGCTTCCGAGATCAGACGAGATCGAGCGTTCTCAGAGTGGTATGGCCGTAAGCGAGATTCGCACCTCGAAATTGCCCATTTATTTTTGCTTGTCAGCGTGGTTGTTTGCTTATATGCCTTTCCTGCTATTCCAGTTCAACTTTTATCACACTTTATCCACAACGGTAAATGTTCGTCCTTAAATTAAGTATGAAAGCAAAGAAAAAAAAAATTAAAGCTTACAGCACCTGGTATTCCCAGGCGGTCTCCCATCCAAGTTCTAACCAGGCCCGACCCTGCTTAGCTTCCGAGATCAGACGAGATCGAGCGTTCTCAGAGTGGTATGGCCGTAAGCGAGATTTGTGCTTCGAAATTGCCCATTTATTTTTGCTTGTCAGCGTGTTTGTTTGCTTATATGCCTTTCCTGCTATTCCAGTTCAACTTTTATCACACTTTATTCACCACGGTACCTGTTCGTCCTTAAATTAAGCCTGAAAGCAAAGAAAAAAAAATTAAAGCTTACAGCACCTGGTATTCCCAGGCGGTCTACCATCCAAGTACTAACCAGGCCCGACCCTGCTTAGCTTCCGAGATCAGACGAGATCGAGCGTTCTCAGAGTGGTATGGCCGTAATCGAGATATGTGCTTCGAAATTGGCCATTTGTTTTTGTTGTCATCATGTTTGTTTGCTCATATGCCTTTCCTGCTATTCCAGATCAACTTTTATCACACTTTATTCACCACGGTAAATGTTCATCCTTAAATTAAGCCTGAAAGCAAAGAAAAAAAAGTTAAAGCTTACAGCACCTGGTATTCCCAGGCGGTCTCCCATCCAAGTACTAACCAGGCCCGACCCTGCTTAGCTTCCGAGATCAGACGAGATCGAGCGTTCTCAGAGTGGTATGGCCGTAAGCAAGATTCGCACCTCGAAATTGCCCATTTATTTTTGCTTGTCAGCGTGTTTGTTTGCTTATATGCCTTTCCTGCTATTCCAGTTCAACTTTTATCACACTTTATTCACCACGGTACCTGTTCGTCCTTAAATTAAGCCTGAAAGCAAAGAAAAAAAAATTAAAGCTTACAGCACCTGGTATTCCCAGGCGGTCTACCATCCAAGTACTAACCAGGCCCGACCCTGCTTAGCTTCCGAGATCAGACGAGATCGAGCGTTCTCAGAGTGGTATGGCCGTAATCGAGATATGTGCTTCGAAATTGGCCATTTGTTTTTGTTGTCATCATGTTTGTTTGCTCATATGCCTTTCCTGCTATTCCAGATCAACTTTTATCACACTTTATTCACCACGGTAAATGTTCATCCTTAAATTAAGCCTGAAAGCAAAGAAAAAAAAGTTAAAGCTTACAGCACCTGGTATTCCCAGGCGGTCTCCCATCCAAGTACTAACCAGGCCCGACCCTGCTTAGCTTCCGAGATCAGACGAGATCGAGCGTTCTCAGAGTGGTATGGCCGTAAGCAAGATTCGCACCTCGAAATTGCCCATTTATTTTTGCTTGTCAGCGTGTTTGTTTGCTTATATGCCTTTCCTGCTATTCCAGTTCAACTTTTATCACACTTTATCCACAACGGTAAATGTTTGTCCTTAAATTAAGCATGAAAGCAAAGAAAAAAAAATTAAAGCTTACAGCACCTGGTATTCCCAGGCGGTCTCCCATCCAAGTACTAACCAGGCCCAACCCTGCTTAGCTTCCGAGATCAGACGAGATCGAGCGTTCTCAGAGTGGTATGGCCGTAAGCGAGATACGTGCTTCGAAATTGCCCATTTATTTTTGCTTCTCAGTGTGTTTGTTTGCTTATATGCCTTTCCTGCTATTTCAGTTCAACTTTTATCACACTTTATCCACAACGGTAAATGTTCGTCCTTAAATTAAGCATTAAAGCAAAGAAAAAAAATTCAAGCTTACAGCACCTGGTATTCCCAGGCGGTCTCCCATCCAAGTACTAACCAGGCCCGACCCTGCTTAGCTTCCGAGATCAGACGAGATCGAGCGTTCTCAGAGTGGTATGGCCGTAAGCAAGATTCGCACCTCGAAATTGCCCATTTATTTTTGCTTGTCAGCGTGTTTGTTTGCTTATATGCCTTTCCTGCTATTCCAGTTCAACTTTTATCACACTTTATCCACAACGGTAAATGTTTGTCCTTAAATTAAGCATGAAAGCAAAGAAAAAAAAATTAAAGCTTACAGCACCTGGTATTCCCAGGCGGTCTCCCATCCAAGTACTAACCAGGCCCGACCCTGCTTAGCTTCCGAGATCAGACGAGATCGAGCGTTCTCAGAGTGGTATGGCCGTAAGCGAGATACGTGCTTCGAAATTGCCCATTTATTTTTGCTTCTCAGTGTGTTTGTTTGCTTATATGCCTTTCCTGCTATTTCAGTTCAACTTTTATCACACTTTATCCACAACGGTAAATGTTCGTCCTTAAATTAAGCATTAAAGCAAAGAAAAAAAATTCAAGCTTACAGCACCTGGTATTCCCAGGCGGTCTCCCATCCAAGTACTAACCAGGCCCGACCCTGCTTAGCTTCCGAGATCAGACGAGATCGAGCGTTCTCAGAGTGGTATGGCCATAAGCAAGATTCGCACCTCGAAATTGCCCATTTATTTTTGCTTGTCAGCGTGTTTGTTTGCTTATATGCCTTTCCTGCTATTCCAGTTCAACTTTTATCACACTTTATCCACAACGGTAAATGTTTGTCCTTAAATTAAGCATGAAAGCAAAGAAAAAAAAATTAAAGCTTACAGCACCTAGTATTCCCAGGCGGTCTCCCATCCAAGTACTGACCAGGCCCGACCCTGCTTAGCTTCCGAGATCAGACGAGATCGAGCGTTCTCAGAGTGGTATGGCCGTAAGCGAGATTCGCGCTTCAAAATTGCCCATTTATTTTTGCTTGTCAGCATGTTTGTTTGCTCATATGTCTTTCCTGCTATTCCAGTTCAACTTTTATCACACTTTATCCACAACGGTAATTGTTCGTCCTTAAATTAAGCCTGAAAGCAAAGAAAAAAAAATTAAAGCTTACAGCACCTGGTATTCCCAGGCGGTCTCCCATCCAAGTACTAACCAGGCCCGACCCTGCTTAGCTTCCGAGATCAGACGAGATCGAGCGTTCTCAGAGTGGTATGGCCGTAAGCGAGATTCGCACCTCGAAATTGCCCATTTATTTTTGCTTGTCAGCGTGGTTGTTTGCTTATATGCCTTTCCTGCTATTCCAGTTCAACTTTTATCACACTTTATCCACAACGGTAAATGTTCGTCCTTAAATTAAGTATGAAAGCAAAGAAAAAAAAAATTAAAGCTTACAGCACCTGGTATTCCCAGGCGGTCTCCCATCCAAGTTCTAACCAGGCCCGACCCTGCTTAGCTTCCGAGATCAGACGAGATCGAGCGTTCTCAGAGTGGTATGGCCGTAAGCGAGATTTGTGCTTCGAAATTGCCCATTTATTTTTGCTTGTCAGCGTGTTTGTTTGCTTATATGCCTTTCCTGCTATTCCAGTTCAACTTTTATCACACTTTATTCACCACGGTACCTGTTCGTCCTTAAATTAAGCCTGAAAGCAAAGAAAAAAAAATTAAAGCTTACAGCACCTGGTATTCCCAGGCGGTCTACCATCCAAGTACTAACCAGGCCCGACCCTGCTTAGCTTCCGAGATCAGACGAGATCGAGCGTTCTCAGAGTGGTATGGCCGTAATCGAGATATGTGCTTCGAAATTGGCCATTTGTTTTTGTTGTCATCATGTTTGTTTGCTCATATGCCTTTCCTGCTATTCCAGATCAACTTTTATCACACTTTATTCACCACGGTAAATGTTCATCCTTAAATTAAGCCTGAAAGCAAAGAAAAAAAAGTTAAAGCTTACAGCACCTGGTATTCCCAGGCGGTCTCCCATCCAAGTACTAACCAGGCCCGACCCTGCTTAGCTTCCGAGATCAGACGAGATCGAGCGTTCTCAGAGTGGTATGGCCGTAAGCAAGATTCGCACCTCGAAATTGCCCATTTATTTTTGCTTGTCAGCGTGTTTGTTTGCTTATATGCCTTTCCTGCTATTCCAGTTCAACTTTTATCACACTTTATTCACCACGGTACCTGTTCGTCCTTAAATTAAGCCTGAAAGCAAAGAAAAAAAAATTAAAGCTTACAGCACCTGGTATTCCCAGGCGGTCTACCATCCAAGTACTAACCAGGCCCGACCCTGCTTAGCTTCCGAGATCAGACGAGATCGAGCGTTCTCAGAGTGGTATGGCCGTAATCGAGATATGTGCTTCGAAATTGGCCATTTGTTTTTGTTGTCATCATGTTTGTTTGCTCATATGCCTTTCCTGCTATTCCAGATCAACTTTTATCACACTTTATTCACCACGGTAAATGTTCATCCTTAAATTAAGCCTGAAAGCAAAGAAAAAAAAGTTAAAGCTTACAGCACCTGGTATTCCCAGGCGGTCTCCCATCCAAGTACTAACCAGGCCCGACCCTGCTTAGCTTCCGAGATCAGACGAGATCGAGCGTTCTCAGAGTGGTATGGCCGTAAGCAAGATTCGCACCTCGAAATTGCCCATTTATTTTTGCTTGTCAGCGTGTTTGTTTGCTTATATGCCTTTCCTGCTATTCCAGTTCAACTTTTATCACACTTTATCCACAACGGTAAATGTTTGTCCTTAAATTAAGCATGAAAGCAAAGAAAAAAAAATTAAAGCTTACAGCACCTGGTATTCCCAGGCGGTCTCCCATCCAAGTACTAACCAGGCCCAACCCTGCTTAGCTTCCGAGATCAGACGAGATCGAGCGTTCTCAGAGTGGTATGGCCGTAAGCGAGATACGTGCTTCGAAATTGCCCATTTATTTTTGCTTCTCAGTGTGTTTGTTTGCTTATATGCCTTTCCTGCTATTTCAGTTCAACTTTTATCACACTTTATCCACAACGGTAAATGTTCGTCCTTAAATTAAGCATTAAAGCAAAGAAAAAAAATTCAAGCTTACAGCACCTGGTATTCCCAGGCGGTCTCCCATCCAAGTACTAACCAGGCCCGACCCTGCTTAGCTTCCGAGATCAGACGAGATCGAGCGTTCTCAGAGTGGTATGGCCGTAAGCAAGATTCGCACCTCGAAATTGCCCATTTATTTTTGCTTGTCAGCGTGTTTGTTTGCTTATATGCCTTTCCTGCTATTCCAGTTCAACTTTTATCACACTTTATCCACAACGGTAAATGTTTGTCCTTAAATTAAGCATGAAAGCAAAGAAAAAAAAATTAAAGCTTACAGCACCTGGTATTCCCAGGCGGTCTCCCATCCAAGTACTAACCAGGCCCGACCCTGCTTAGCTTCCGAGATCAGACGAGATCGAGCGTTCTCAGAGTGGTATGGCCGTAAGCGAGATACGTGCTTCGAAATTGCCCATTTATTTTTGCTTCTCAGTGTGTTTGTTTGCTTATATGCCTTTCCTGCTATTTCAGTTCAACTTTTATCACACTTTATCCACAACGGTAAATGTTCGTCCTTAAATTAAGCATTAAAGCAAAGAAAAAAAATTCAAGCTTACAGCACCTGGTATTCCCAGGCGGTCTCCCATCCAAGTACTAACCAGGCCCGACCCTGCTTAGCTTCCGAGATCAGACGAGATCGAGCGTTCTCAGAGTGGTATGGCCGTAAGCAAGATTCGCACCTCGAAATTGCCCATTTATTTTTGCTTGTCAGCGTGTTTGTTTGCTTATATGCCTTTCCTGCTATTCCAGTTCAACTTTTATCACACTTTATCCACAACGGTAAATGTTTGTCCTTAAATTAAGCATGAAAGCAAAGAAAAAAAAATTAAAGCTTACAGCACCTAGTATTCCCAGGCGGTCTCCCATCCAAGTACTGACCAGGCCCGACCCTGCTTAGCTTCCGAGATCAGACGAGATCGAGCGTTCTCAGAGTGGTATGGCCGTAAGCGAGATTCGCGCTTCAAAATTGCCCATTTATTTTTGCTTGTCAGCATGTTTGTTTGCTCATATGTCTTTCCTGCTATTCCAGTTCAACTTTTATCACACTTTATCCACAACGGTAATTGTTCGTCCTTAAATTAAGCCTGAAAGCAAAGAAAAAAAAATTAAAGCTTACAGCACCTGGTATTCCCAGGCGGTCTCCCATCCAAGTACTAACCAGGCCCGACCCTGCTTAGCTTCCGAGATCAGACGAGATCGAGCGTTCTCAGAGTGGTATGGCCGTAAGCGAGATTCGCACCTCGAAATTGCCCATTTATTTTTGCTTGTCAGCGTGGTTGTTTGCTTATATGCCTTTCCTGCTATTCCAGTTCAACTTTTATCACACTTTATCCACAACGGTAAATGTTCGTCCTTAAATTAAGTATGAAAGCAAAGAAAAAAAAAATTAAAGCTTACAGCACCTGGTATTCCCAGGCGGTCTCCCATCCAAGTTCTAACCAGGCCCGACCCTGCTTAGCTTCCGAGATCAGACGAGATCGAGCGTTCTCAGAGTGGTATGGCCGTAAGCGAGATTTGTGCTTCGAAATTGCCCATTTATTTTTGCTTGTCAGCGTGTTTGTTTGCTTATATGCCTTTCCTGCTATTCCAGTTCAACTTTTATCACACTTTATTCACCACGGTACCTGTTCGTCCTTAAATTAAGCCTGAAAGCAAAGAAAAAAAAATTAAAGCTTACAGCACCTGGTATTCCCAGGCGGTCTCCCATCCAAGTACTAACCAGGCCCGACCCTGCTTAGCTTCCGAGATCAGACGAGATCGAGCGTTCTCAGAGTGGTATGGCCGTAAGCGAGATATGTGCTTCGAAATTGGCCATTTGTTTTTGTTGTCATCATGTTTGTTTGCTCATATGCCTTTCCTGCTATTCCAGATCAACTTTTATCACACTTTATTCACCACGGTAAATGTTCATCCTTAAAATAAGCCTGAAAGCAAAGAAAAAAAAGTTAAATCTTTCAGCACCTGGTATTCCCAGGCGGTCTCCCATCCAAGTACTAACCAGGCCCGACCCTGCTTAGCTTCCGAGATCAGACGAGATCGAGCGTTCTCAGAGTGGTATGGCCGTAAGCGAGATTTGTGCTTCGAAATTGCCAATTTATTTTTGCTTGTCAGCGTGTTTGTTTGCTTATATGCCTTTCCTGCTATTCCAGTTAAACTTTTATCACACTTTATTCACCACGGTACCTGTTCGTCCTTAAATTAAGCCTGAAAGCAAAGAAAAAAAAATTAAAGCTTACAGCACCTGGTATTCCCAGGCGGTCTCCCATCCAAGTACTGACCAGGCCCGACCCTGCTTAGCTTCCGAGATCAGACGAGATCGAGCGTTCTCAGAGTGGTATGGCCGTAAGCGAGATTCGCGCTTCAAAATTGCCCATTTATTTTTGCTTGTCAGCATGTTTGTTTGCTCATATGTCTTTCCTGCTATTCCAGTTCAACTTTTATCACACTTTATCCACAACGGTAAATGTTCGTCCTTAAATTAAGCCTGAAAGCAAAGAAAAAAAAATTAAAGCTTACAGCACCTGGTATTCCCAGGCGGTCTCCCATCCAAGTACTAACCAGGCCCGACCCTGCTTAGCTTCCGAGATCAGACGAGATCGAGCGTTCTCAGATTGGTATGGCCGTAAGCGAGATTCATGCTTTGAAATTGCCCATTTATTTTAGTTGTCAGCGTGTTTGTTTACTCATATGCCTTTCCTGCTATTTCAGTTCAACTTTTATCACACTTTATCCACAACGGTAAATGTTCGTCCTTAAATTAAGTATAAAAAGCAAAGAAAAAAAAAATTTAAGCTTACAGCACCTGGTATTCCCAGGCGGTCTCCCATCCAAGTACTAACCAGGCCCGACCCTGCTTAGCTTCCGAGATCAGACGAGATCGAGCGTTCTCAGAGTGGTATGGCCGTAAGCAAGATTCGCACCTCGAAATTGCCCATTTATTTTTGCTTGTCAGCGTGTTTGTTTGCTTATATGCCTTTCCTGCTATTCCAGTTTAACTTTTATCACACTTTATCCACAACGGTAAATGTTCGTCCTTAAATTAAGTATGAAAGCAAAGAAAAAAAAAATTAAAGCTTACAGCACCTGGTATTCCCAGGCGGTCTCCCATCCAAGTACTAACCAGGCCCGACCCTGCTTAGCTTCCGAGATCAGACGAGATCGAGCGTTCTCAGAGTGGTATGGCCGTAAGCGAGATTTGCGCTTCGAAATTGCCAATTTATTTTTGATTGTCAGCGTGTTTGTTTGCTTATATGCCTTTCCTGCTATTCCAGTTAAACTTTTATCACACTTTATTCCTTTCACCTTAGAAATATTTCTAAGCTAAGAAATATGTTATCTATATCTGATGCAGAGAAGCTCGTCCATGCGTTTATGACCTCTAGAATAGACTACTGTAATGCATTACTAGGTGGATGTCCTGCATCATTAATAAACAAGCTTCAGTTAGTTCAGAATGCCGCAGCAAGAGTTCTTACTAGGTCAAGAAAATACGATCATATAACCCCAATCTTATCGTCCCTACATTGGCTTCCTATTAAGTTTCGAATAGACTACAAACTACTGCTACTCACTTATAAAGCACTAAATGGTTTGGCTCCCATGTATCTATCCAGTCTCTTAACACGCTACAATCCGTCACGCTCCCTGAGATCTCAAAACTCTGGGCTTCTAGTAGTTCCTAGAATAGCAAAGTCCACTAAAGGCGGTAGAGCATTTTCACATTTAGCTCCTAAACTCTGGAATAGTCTTCCTGACAGTGTTCGGGGTTCAGATACACTCTCCCAGTTTAAGTGTAGATTAAAAACATATCTTTTTAGCAAAGCCTACACATAACACACATCACACACATCACATCACAACCTTGTGCTCCAGAACATCTGATCACATGCACATTATCAACTTGTGCTGTTAATATCATGAACAGCAGCTACGCTAATTCCTCTCCACTGCTTCTCTTTCTCTCCCCATCCCGAGGCTTCCTGAGGTTTGGCCAGCTCCAGTCACGTCCCACCTCGTGAAGATTATGGACCTATGGATGATCATGGAGAAGTAGATGCCGAGTGTTTAAAGGCCCTGGCATGGAGAAGCTGATGCTGGATCTATGATGATCACAAATTGTTCTGTATTGTTGGAAGATTTATGACCAAACTTTTGATGTCACCCATATGAGGATGGGTTCCCCTTTGAGTCTGGTTCCTCTCAAGGTTTCTTCCTCATATCATCTAAGGGAGTTTTTCCTTGCCACTGTCGCCACGGCTGCTCATCAGGGACAAACGCACACCATTCACCTTCACTGTTGTTTTCTGTAAAGCTGCTTTGAGACAATGTCTGTTGTGAAAAGCGCTATACAAATAAACTTGACTTGACTTTATTCACCACGGTACCTGTTCGTCCTTAAATTAAGCCTGAAAGCAAAGAAAAAAAAATTAAAGCTTACAGCACCTGGTATTCCCAGGCGGTCTCCCATCCAAGTACTAACCAGGCCCGACCCTGCTTAGCTTCCGAGATCAGACGAGATCGAGCGTTCTCAGAGTGGTATGGCCGTAATCGAGATATGTGCTTCGAAATTGGCCATTTGTTTTTGTTGTCATCATGTTTGTTTGCTCATATGCCTTTCCTGCTATTCCAGATCAACTTTTATCACACTTTATTCACCACGGTAAATGTTCATCCTTAAATTAAGCCTGAAAGCAAAGAAAAAAAAGTTAAAGCTTACAGCACCTGGTATTCCCAGGCGGTCTCCCATCCAAGTACTAACCAGGCCCGACCCTGCTTAGCTTCCGAGATCAGACGAGATCGAGCGTTCTCAGAGTGGTATGGCCGTAAGCAAGATTCGCACCTCGAAATTGCCCATTTATTTTTGCTTGTCAGCGTGTTTGTTTGCTTATATGCCTTTCCTGCTATTCCAGTTCAACTTTTATCACACTTTATCCACAACGGTAAATGTTTGTCCTTAAATTAAGCATGAAAGCAAAGAAAAAAAAATTAAAGCTTACAGCACCTGGTATTCCCAGGCGGTCTCCCATCCAAGTACTAACCAGGCCCGACCCTGCTTAGCTTCCGAGATCAGACGAGATCGAGCGTTCTCAGAGTGGTATGGCCGTAAGCGAGATACGTGCTTCGAAATTGCCCATTTATTTTTGCTTCTCAGTGTGTTTGTTTGCTTATATGCCTTTCCTGCTATTTCAGTTCAACTTTTATCACACTTTATCCACAACGGTAAATGTTCGTCCTTAAATTAAGCATTAAAGCAAAGAAAAAAAATTCAAGCTTACAGCACCTGGTATTCCCAGGCGGTCTCCCATCCAAGTACTAACCAGGCCCGACCCTGCTTAGCTTCCGAGATCAGACGAGATCGAGCGTTCTCAGAGTGGTATGGCCGTAAGCAAGATTCGCACCTCGAAATTGCCCATTTATTTTTGCTTGTCAGCGTGTTTGTTTGCTTATATGCCTTTCCTGCTATTCCAGTTCAACTTTTATCACACTTTATCCACAACGGTAAATGTTTGTCCTTAAATTAAGCATGAAAGCAAAGAAAAAAAAATTAAAGCTTACAGCACCTGGTATTCCCAGGCGGTCTCCCATCCAAGTACTGACCAGGCCCGACCCTGCTTAGCTTCCGAGATCAGACGAGATCGAGCGTTCTCAGAGTGGTATGGCCGTAAGCGAGATTCGCGCTTTAAACTTGCCCATTTATTTTTGCTTGTCAGCATGTTTGTTTGCTCATATGTCTTTCCTGCTATTCCAGTTCAACTTTTATCACACTTTATCCACAACGGTAATTGTTCGTCCTTAAATTAAGCCTGAAAGCAAAGAAAAAAAAATTAAAGCTTACAGCACCTGGTATTCCCAGGCGGTCTCCCATCCAAGTACTAACCAGGCCCGACCCTGCTTAGCTTCCGAGATCAGACGAGATCGAGCGTTCTCAGAGTGGTATGGCCGTAAGCAAGATTCGCACCTCGAAATTGCCCATTTATTTTTGCTTGTCAGCGTGTTTGTTTGCTTATATGCCTTTCCTGCTATTCCAGTTCAACTTTTATCACACTTTATCCACAACGGTAAATGTTCGTCCTTAAATTAAGTATGAAAGCAAAGAAAAAAAAAATTAAAGCTTACAGCACCTGGTATTCCCAGGCGGTCTCCCATCCAAGTACTAACCAGGCCCGACCCTGCTTAGCTTCCGAGATCAGACGAGATCGAGCGTTCTCAGAGTGGTATGGCCGTAAGCTAGATTTGTGCTTCGAAATTGCCAATTTATTTTTGCTTGTCAGCGTGTTTGTTTGCTTATATGCCTTTCCTGCTATTCCAGTTAAACTTTTATCACACTTTATTCACCACGGTACCTGTTCGTCCTTAAATTAAGCCTGAAAGCAAAGAAAAAAAAATTAAAGCTTACAGCACCTGGTATTCCCAGGCGGTCTACCATCCAAGTACTAACCAGGCCCGACCCTGCTTAGCTTCCGAGATCAGACGAGATCGAGCGTTCTCAGAGTGGTATGGCCGTAATCGAGATATGTGCTTCGAAATTGGCCATTTGTTTTTGTTGTCATCATGTTTGTTTGCTCATATGCCTTTCCTGCTATTCCAGATCAACTTTTATCACACTTTATTCACCACGGTAAATGTTCATCCTTAAATTAAGCCTGAAAGCAAAAAAAAAAAAGTTAAAGCTTACAGCACCTGGTATTCCCAGGCGGTCTCCCATCCAAGTACTAACCAGGCCCGACCCTGCTTAGCTTCCGAGATCAGACGAGATCGAGCGTTCTCAGAGTGGTATGGCCGTAAGCAAGATTCGCACCTCGAAATTGCCCATTTATTTTTGCTTGTCAGCGTGGTTGTTTGCTTATATGCCTTTCCTGCTATTCCAGTTCAACTTTTATCACACTTTATCCACAACGGTAAATGTTCGTCCTTAAATTAAGTATGAAAGCAAAGAAAAAAAAAATTAAAGCTTACAGCACCTGGTATTCCCAGGCGGTCTCCCATCCAAGTTCTAACCAGGCCCGACCCTGCTTAGCTTCCGAGATCAGACGAGATCGAGCGTTCTCAGAGTGGTATGGCCGTAAGCGAGATTTGTGCTTCGAAATTGCCCATTTATTTTTGCTTGTCAGCGTGTTTGTTTGCTTATATGCCTTTCCTGCTATTCCAGTTCAACTTTTATCACACTTTATTCACCACGGTACCTGTTCGTCCTTAAATTAAGCCTGAAAGCAAAGAAAAAAAAATTAAAGCTTACAGCACCTGGTATTCCCAGGCGGTCTCCCATCCAAGTACTAACCAGGCCCGACCCTGCTTAGCTTCCGAGATCAGACGAGATCGAGCGTTCTCAGAGTGGTATGGCCGTAAGCGAGATATGTGCTTCGAAATTGGCCATTTGTTTTTGTTGTCATCATGTTTGTTTGCTCATATGCCTTTCCTGCTATTCCAGATCAACTTTTATCACACTTTATTCACCACGGTAAATGTTCATCCTTAAAATAAGCCTGAAAGCAAAGAAAAAAAAGTTAAATATTTCAGCACCTGGTATTCCCAGGCGGTCTCCCATCCAAGTACTAACCAGGCCCGACCCTGCTTAGCTTCCGAGATCAGACGAGATCGAGCGTTCTCAGAGTGGTATGGCCGTAAGCGAGATTTGTGCTTCGAAATTGCCAATTTATTTTTGCTTGTCAGCGTGTTTGTTTGCTTATATGCCTTTCCTGCTATTCCAGTTAAACTTTTATCACACTTTATTCACCACGGTACCTGTTCGTCCTTAAATTAAGCCTGAAAGCAAAGAAAAAAAAATTAAAGCTTACAGCACCTGGTATTCCCAGGCGGTCTCCCATCCAAGTACTGACCAGGCCCGACCCTGCTTAGCTTCCGAGATCAGACGAGATCGAGCGTTCTCAGAGTGGTATGGCCGTAAGCGAGATTCGCGCTTCAAAATTGCCCATTTATTTTTGCTTGTCAGCATGTTTGTTTGCTCATATGTCTTTCCTGCTATTCCAGTTCAACTTTTATCACACTTTATCCACAACGGTAAATGTTCGTCCTTAAATTAAGCCTGAAAGCAAAGAAAAAAAAATTAAAGCTTACAGCACCTGGTATTCCCAGGCGGTCTCCCATCCAAGTACTAACCAGGCCCGACCCTGCTTAGCTTCCGAGATCAGACGAGATCGAGCGTTCTCAGATTGGTATGGCCGTAAGCGAGATTCATGCTTTGAAATTGCCCATTTATTTTAGTTGTCAGCGTGTTTGTTTACTCATATGCCTTTCCTGCTATTTCAGTTCAACTTTTATCACACTTTATCCACAACGGTAAATGTTCGTCCTTAAATTAAGTATAAAAAGCAAAGAAAAAAAAAATTTAAGCTTACAGCACCTGGTATTCCCAGGCGGTCTCCCATCCAAGTACTAACCAGGCCCGACCCTGCTTAGCTTCCGAGATCAGACGAGATCGAGCGTTCTCAGAGTGGTATGGCCGTAAGCAAGATTCGCACCTCGAAATTGCCCATTTATTTTTGCTTGTCAGCGTGTTTGTTTGCTTATATGCCTTTCCTGCTATTCCAGTTTAACTTTTATCACACTTTATCCACAACGGTAAATGTTCGTCCTTAAATTAAGTATGAAAGCAAAGAAAAAAAAAATTAAAGCTTACAGCACCTGGTATTCCCAGGCGGTCTCCCATCCAAGTACTAACCAGGCCCGACCCTGCTTAGCTTCCGAGATCAGACGAGATCGAGCGTTCTCAGAGTGGTATGGCCGTAAGCGAGATTTGCGCTTCGAAATTGCCAATTTATTTTTGATTGTCAGCGTGTTTGTTTGCTTATATGCCTTTCCTGCTATTCCAGTTAAACTTTTATCACACTTTATTCCTTTCACCTTAGAAATATTTCTAAGCTAAGAAATATGTTATCTATATCTGATGCAGAGAAGCTCGTCCATGCGTTTATGACCTCTAGAATAGACTACTGTAATGCATTACTAGGTGGATGTCCTGCATCATTAATAAACAAGCTTCAGTTAGTTCAGAATGCCGCAGCAAGAGTTCTTACTAGGTCAAGAAAATACGATCATATAACCCCAATCTTATCGTCCCTACATTGGCTTCCTATTAAGTTTCGAATAGACTACAAACTACTGCTACTCACTTATAAAGCACTAAATGGTTTGGCTCCCATGTATCTATCCAGTCTCTTAACACGCTACAATCCGTCACGCTCCCTGAGATCTCAAAACTCTGGGCTTCTAGTAGTTCCTAGAATAGCAAAGTCCACTAAAGGCGGTAGAGCATTTTCACATTTAGCTCCTAAACTCTGGAATAGTCTTCCTGACAGTGTTCGGGGTTCAGATACACTCTCCCAGTTTAAGTGTAGATTAAAAACATATCTTTTTAGCAAAGCCTACACATAACACACATCACACACATCACATCACAACCTTGTGCTCCAGAACATCTGATCACATGCACATTATCAACTTGTGCTGTTAATATCATGAACAGCAGCTACGCTAATTCCTCTCCACTGCTTCTCTTTCTCTCCCCATCCCGAGGCTTCCTGAGGTTTGGCCAGCTCCAGTCACGTCCCACCTCGTGAAGATTATGGACCTATGGATGATCATGGAGAAGTAGATGCCGAGTGTTTAAAGGCCCTGGCATGGAGAAGCTGATGCTGGATCTATGATGATCACAAATTGTTCTGTATTGTTGGAAGATTTATGACCAAACTTTTGATGTCACCCATATGAGGATGGGTTCCCCTTTGAGTCTGGTTCCTCTCAAGGTTTCTTCCTCATATCATCTAAGGGAGTTTTTCCTTGCCACTGTCGCCACGGCTGCTCATCAGGGACAAACGCACACCATTCACCTTCACTGTTGTTTTCTGTAAAGCTGCTTTGAGACAATGTCTGTTGTGAAAAGCGCTATACAAATAAACTTGACTTGACTTTATTCACCACGGTACCTGTTCGTCCTTAAATTAAGCCTGAAAGCAAAGAAAAAAAAATTAAAGCTTACAGCACCTGGTATTCCCAGGCGGTCTCCCATCCAAGTACTAACCAGGCCCGACCCTGCTTAGCTTCCGAGATCAGACGAGATCGAGCGTTCTCAGAGTGGTATGGCCGTAATCGAGATATGTGCTTCGAAATTGGCCATTTGTTTTTGTTGTCATCATGTTTGTTTGCTCATATGCCTTTCCTGCTATTCCAGATCAACTTTTATCACACTTTATTCACCACGGTAAATGTTCATCCTTAAATTAAGCCTGAAAGCAAAGAAAAAAAAGTTAAAGCTTACAGCACCTGGTATTCCCAGGCGGTCTCCCATCCAAGTACTAACCAGGCCCGACCCTGCTTAGCTTCCGAGATCAGACGAGATCGAGCGTTCTCAGAGTGGTATGGCCGTAAGCAAGATTCGCACCTCGAAATTGCCCATTTATTTTTGCTTGTCAGCGTGTTTGTTTGCTTATATGCCTTTCCTGCTATTCCAGTTCAACTTTTATCACACTTTATCCACAACGGTAAATGTTTGTCCTTAAATTAAGCATGAAAGCAAAGAAAAAAAAATTAAAGCTTACAGCACCTGGTATTCCCAGGCGGTCTCCCATCCAAGTACTAACCAGGCCCGACCCTGCTTAGCTTCCGAGATCAGACGAGATCGAGCGTTCTCAGAGTGGTATGGCCGTAAGCGAGATACGTGCTTCGAAATTGCCCATTTATTTTTGCTTCTCAGTGTGTTTGTTTGCTTATATGCCTTTCCTGCTATTTCAGTTCAACTTTTATCACACTTTATCCACAACGGTAAATGTTCGTCCTTAAATTAAGCATTAAAGCAAAGAAAAAAAATTCAAGCTTACAGCACCTGGTATTCCCAGGCGGTCTCCCATCCAAGTACTAACCAGGCCCGACCCTGCTTAGCTTCCGAGATCAGACGAGATCGAGCGTTCTCAGAGTGGTATGGCCGTAAGCAAGATTCGCACCTCGAAATTGCCCATTTATTTTTGCTTGTCAGCGTGTTTGTTTGCTTATATGCCTTTCCTGCTATTCCAGTTCAACTTTTATCACACTTTATCCACAACGGTAAATGTTTGTCCTTAAATTAAGCATGAAAGCAAAGAAAAAAAAATTAAAGCTTACAGCACCTGGTATTCCCAGGCGGTCTCCCATCCAAGTACTGACCAGGCCCGACCCTGCTTAGCTTCCGAGATCAGACGAGATCGAGCGTTCTCAGAGTGGTATGGCCGTAAGCGAGATTCGCGCTTTAAACTTGCCCATTTATTTTTGCTTGTCAGCATGTTTGTTTGCTCATATGTCTTTCCTGCTATTCCAGTTCAACTTTTATCACACTTTATCCACAACGGTAATTGTTCGTCCTTAAATTAAGCCTGAAAGCAAAGAAAAAAAAATTAAAGCTTACAGCACCTGGTATTCCCAGGCGGTCTCCCATCCAAGTACTAACCAGGCCCGACCCTGCTTAGCTTCCGAGATCAGACGAGATCGAGCGTTCTCAGAGTGGTATGGCCGTAAGCAAGATTCGCACCTCGAAATTGCCCATTTATTTTTGCTTGTCAGCGTGTTTGTTTGCTTATATGCCTTTCCTGCTATTCCAGTTCAACTTTTATCACACTTTATCCACAACGGTAAATGTTCGTCCTTAAATTAAGTATGAAAGCAAAGAAAAAAAAAATTAAAGCTTACAGCACCTGGTATTCCCAGGCGGTCTCCCATCCAAGTACTAACCAGGCCCGACCCTGCTTAGCTTCCGAGATCAGACGAGATCGAGCGTTCTCAGAGTGGTATGGCCGTAAGCTAGATTTGTGCTTCGAAATTGCCAATTTATTTTTGCTTGTCAGCGTGTTTGTTTGCTTATATGCCTTTCCTGCTATTCCAGTTAAACTTTTATCACACTTTATTCACCACGGTACCTGTTCGTCCTTAAATTAAGCCTGAAAGCAAAGAAAAAAAAATTAAAGCTTACAGCACCTGGTATTCCCAGGCGGTCTACCATCCAAGTACTAACCAGGCCCGACCCTGCTTAGCTTCCGAGATCAGACGAGATCGAGCGTTCTCAGAGTGGTATGGCCGTAATCGAGATATGTGCTTCGAAATTGGCCATTTGTTTTTGTTGTCATCATGTTTGTTTGCTCATATGCCTTTCCTGCTATTCCAGATCAACTTTTATCACACTTTATTCACCACGGTAAATGTTCATCCTTAAATTAAGCCTGAAAGCAAAAAAAAAAAAGTTAAAGCTTACAGCACCTGGTATTCCCAGGCGGTCTCCCATCCAAGTACTAACCAGGCCCGACCCTGCTTAGCTTCCGAGATCAGACGAGATCGAGCGTTCTCAGAGTGGTATGGCCGTAAGCAAGATTCGCACCTCGAAATTGCCCATTTATTTTTGCTTGTCAGCGTGTTTGTTTGCTTATATGCCTTTCCTGCTATTCCAGTTCAACTTTTATCACACTTTATCCACAACGGTAAATGTTTGTCCTTAAATTAAGCATGAAAGCAAAGAAAAAAAAATTAAAGCTTACAGCACCTGGTATTCCCAGGCGGTCTCCCATCCAAGTACTAACCAGGCCCAACCCTGCTTAGCTTCCGAGATCAGACGAGATCGAGCGTTCTCAGAGTGGTATGGCCGTAAGCGAGATACGTGCTTCGAAATTGCCCATTTATTTTTGCTTCTCAGTGTGTTTGTTTGCTTATATGCCTTTCCTGCTATTTCAGTTCAACTTTTATCACACTTTATCCACAACGGTAAATGTTCGTCCTTAAATTAAGCATTAAAGCAAAGAAAAAAAATTCAAGCTTACAGCACCTGGTATTCCCAGGCGGTCTCCCATCCAAGTACTAACCAGGCCCGACCCTGCTTAGCTTCCGAGATCAGACGAGATCGAGCGTTCTCAGAGTGGTATGGCCGTAAGCAAGATTCGCACCTCGAAATTGCCCATTTATTTTTGCTTGTCAGCGTGTTTGTTTGCTTATATGCCTTTCCTGCTATTCCAGTTCAACTTTTATCACACTTTATCCACAACGGTAAATGTTTGTCCTTAAATTAAGCATGAAAGCAAAGAAAAAAAAATTAAAGCTTACAGCACCTGGTATTCCCAGGCGGTCTCCCATCCAAGTACTAACCAGGCCCGACCCTGCTTAGCTTCCGAGATCAGACGAGATCGAGCGTTCTCAGAGTGGTATGGCCGTAAGCGAGATACGTGCTTCGAAATTGCCCATTTATTTTTGCTTCTCAGTGTGTTTGTTTGCTTATATGCCTTTCCTGCTATTTCAGTTCAACTTTTATCACACTTTATCCACAACGGTAAATGTTCGTCCGTAAATTAAGCATTAAAGCAAAGAAAAAAAATTCAAGCTTACAGCACCTGGTATTCCCAGGCGGTCTCCCATCCAAGTACTAACCAGGCCCGACCCTGCTTAGCTTCCGAGATCAGACGAGATCGAGCGTTCTCAGAGTGGTATGGCCGTAAGCAAGATTCGCACCTCGAAATTGCCCATTTATTTTTGCTTGTCAGCGTGTTTGTTTGCTTATATGCCTTTCCTGCTATTCCAGTTCAACTTTTATCACACTTTATCCACAACGGTAAATGTTTGTCCTTAAATTAAGCATGAAAGCAAAGAAAAAAAAATTAAAGCTTACAGCACCTGGTATTCCCAGGCGGTCTCCCATCCAAGTACTGACCAGGCCCGACCCTGCTTAGCTTCCGAGATCAGACGAGATCGAGCGTTCTCAGAGTGGTATGGCCGTAAGCGAGATTCGCGCTTCAAAATTGCCCATTTATTTTTGCTTGTCAGCATGTTTGTTTGCTCATATGTCTTTCCTGCTATTCCAGTTCAACTTTTATCACACTTTATCCACAACGGTAATTGTTCGTCCTTAAATTAAGCCTGAAAGCAAAGAAAAAAAAATTAAAGCTTACAGCACCTGGTATTCCCAGGCGGTCTCCCATCCAAGTACTAACCAGGCCCGACCCTGCTTAGCTTCCGAGATCAGACGAGATCGAGCGTTCTCAGAGTGGTATGGCCGTAAGCGAGATTCGCACCTCGAAATTGCCCATTTATTTTTGCTTGTCAGCGTGTTTGTTTGCTTATATGCCTTTCCTGCTATTCCAGTTCAACTTTTATCACACTTTATCCACAACGGTAAATGTTCGTCCTTAAATTAAGTATGAAAGCAAAGAAAAAAAAAATTAAAGCTTACAGCACCTGGTATTCCCAGGCGGTCTCCCATCCAAGTTCTAACCAGGCCCGACCCTGCTTAGCTTCCGAGATCAGACGAGATCGAGCGTTCTCAGAGTGGTATGGCCGTAAGCGAGATTTGTGCTTCGAAATTGCAATTTATTTTTGCTTGTCAGCGTGTTTGTTTGCTTATATGCCTTTCCTGATATTCCAGTTCAACTTTTATCACACTTTATTCACCACGGTACCTGTTCGTCCTTAAATTAAGCCTGA
>NW_028149081.1:0-10000 GCF_946808225.1 Silurus aristotelis
TTGCACAAGAGAAAGCAGTTCGTTGACCCCAGCAGTCATCTATACTTCAGTGCTCCTGACCTCACACACACACACACACACACACACACACACACACACACACACACACACACACACACACACACACACACACACACACACACACACACTCTCTCGAAGTTATGGTATGCACTACACTGCTCAGAAAAGTTGTGTAATTTATGCCTCTTAAACATGATGTGAAACTGTGAACAGAAATCCTACTCTTCATCTTCTTCCCTCCAGGATTTCCCTCAATTCAAACTCCTCCTCAGATCTTCCTTCTTCCTCTCTCTATCTCCACCCGGCAGCTGCGATATAATAATTGCGTTGTGCACAACACCAGGCTCAGCCAATGGCATTCCACAACACGTATGCGGAATAAAGAAGGTCACACACGTCATGGGATTATCCGATTCACTGCCTGACTCACACACTGCATCGCTCCCACTCACGCCAGCCTCAGAGTGAGCGAGCATCTCGTCCCAGGGGAGGAACACGGTCCCGCTGCTGCAGGATCTGCTCTCCTGATTCATCTAATCATCTGATACAACAATCTATAGACTTACACTAAATCAATATATACACAATGTTAATCACAATTACGTCTCCAAGAATAATGAAATATCTTGATTTCAATTTATATTCAACAGTCAATGCTGGAAAATCATGAATTTCTTGAATAAATGGTTGGTTGGATGGATGCAAATGTATGATTATTTTTATTGAAACCGAACTCAACATAGAGCATGAAGACTAAATATTCTTGTAAAAGTTTTAAAGTAATGATGGTGTTTTAAATGACAAATCATCAGGACACTAAACGGAATGTTTGCTATGTTTCCACACGGACGGTTTTAAGTACCGGACTTGTGCATCATGGTGGATTTTGGTGCTGATTTGAGACTCGGCACATCAGTAAAACAAATGTTTAGTGATAAAAAAATGTTTGAGTGGAGTTTATTTTTAAATATTGAAGAAAGGAAGTCGTGAATAAATGTGTTGTGTTGAAGGTTTTAATTTGGCTCTTTTGTATTTAGTCATTTATATTTCTTACACAAACTGTCAAAAAGAAATGCGTGTTGCAATAATCACGTTTTAATAAAATTAGTGCCGTTAAAATAAACACCTCCCTCACCTTGTCTCCGACTACATGTGCTGTCCCTCTAATAAACTCATTTCTAATCCTGTCCATCGTCGTCACTCCCGAAGAACATCTCAACATCTTCAGCTCTGCTACCTCCAGCTCCACCTCCTGTCTTTTACTTAATACCACTGTCTCTAATCCATACAACATCTCAGGTCTCACCACAGTCCTATAAACTTTCCCTTTCATTCTTGCAGATACTCTTCTATCACAAATCACTCCTGCTATCACGCTTCTCCTCTGGCTTCCACTACTCTTTCCCAGAACTTCATGGTGTGACTGATCAACTTTATTCCCCTGTAGTTGCTGCAGGTCTGCACATCTCCCTTATGCTTAAAGATCAGTACCAGCACACTCCTTCTCCATTCCTCAGGCATCTTCTCACCTTCCAAAATCTTATTAAACAATCTGGTTAAAAACTTCACTGCATCTCTCCTAAACATCTCCAAGCTTCTACCGGTATGTCATCTGGTCCAACCGACTTTCCATTCTTCATCCTCTTAATCGCTGCTCTCACTTCCTCCTTACTAATCCTATCTACATCCTGCTTTACATCTCCACATCATCCAACCTTCTCTCTCTCTGATTTTATTTATTCATCAGCTGCTCAAAATACTCCCTCCATCTTCTCAACACACTCTCCTCACTAGTCAACACATTTCCCTCTCCATCCTTTATTGCTCTAACTTGCAGCACATCCTTCCCAGCTCGGTCCCTCTACAAATCATTTTCTCCTTCCTCAGTGTCCAACTTCTCCTACAGCTCCTTATATGCCTTTTCCTTGTCTTCACCACATCCCTCTTCACCTGCTGCTGCAGCTCCTTGTAATTAAGCATAAACTATAAAGTATAAAATATTAACATTAAAAATATCAAAAGGAAAGTAGAATATTAAATAGATATGTGCAATAATACAGCAGACAGTAAAGCAGGACAGAAGAGGAGTTTGGATATGACAGATTTGACAGCGGATATTTATCATTTATATTTGTAACCTATTAACTTCAGTATGTGACACGATTCATTGTTAAATTAAGGCTGAATTGAATTTTATGATAAAGTAAAGTATGGATGGTAAGAGTCACTAATCCGCAAATAGGATATTTGCATCAGTAAAAAACGCTGTATTTCTCTATAATGATTAGTAGATTGCTAAACTTTTATTATTTACAAAGTGACCAATAATCCGTGATCAATATTTGCTATGTAGATCGATTTCTCGAGACCGAGGCGTGTCCTGAGAGTCACATAGAATACAGATTAACATGGCAGAGGTAGAGCTGCATCTTCTTGATTTATTAAATTTTTCCTTTGTGTGAAAGGGCCATGAGTTGGAAGTCAGAAGGCACTTAATTAAGTAAATTGATTTGCTGTCTGTCTGAACAAAAAAATAAAAGTGAAATTTCTTTACCATATTGAACTGCAGAGCATCAGATTCTTTCCATTGTATTGCAACGTGATGAATCGGATCTCAGTGCATCACATGGGTAGCTGCTTCGTAGGTCTTTAATGTATCGTATCGTTGACTTTGCGTTACCACCTGATGCACATCCCTAGTGTTAGAATACATTTACCTGTAAGGATCAAGAAACTGTAAACACATTAATTTCTCTCAAAAACACTCAGATGGTCTATAAAATATAAATAAGGACACATTAACGGCAGTACGATTCCTAAATGGGCATCAGGTCTCTCGGCAAGCCAGTTGTTCACACAAATTCCTTTTTGTTCACAATGAATCTTCTGCATCTGCTCTAAAACTAAATCTGGACCTTTTTCCCAACTTGCACACAATATTTGCTGTACTGAATATATCATTTCTTTTAAATAATATACCAGAGTTGATTAAACCTGCGTTTTCAGGAGTCGATGCTGCATTGATGTCATCTGTGAGAAAACCAGCGTCAGACGTTGAGGAAACGCAGACAGACGGCACGCGGCACGTCTGCAGACAATTCACTGAGCAGTTCAAGCGGAAACCTCAAGCGACTTAATGTTAATGAGAACAGAAACCTCACATCCTCCAGCACTTCCACCTCGGCGACAAGCTGCGCTGATGCTCACGCTCTTTATCCCATAAACAGAGAGATGAATAATCTCATTACAGCTCCAACAAAACGCTGAGAGAACGAGTGAAAATCACGGCAGGATCACGCACATCCAGCTTACAGAAAACTTTACACACGTGTTGGGGAATTTCCTGTTAAGCTTTACTTTGTGACGTTACGTACGCAACCGCGCATTCACACACTTCTAAACATGCTAAGGCTCCAAGTTGGTTTCCATGGAAACAGCTAATTGCAATGTGTGTGGAGATGAACAGATTTGAGTAGAATCTCATAAATACCAACGTTCTGTCTGAAGCCCTTCAGCTCGAACCTTCTTGTTTTTGTCGCATCATTTAGGAATCAGTGCGACGTGGTTTCGAGTTGAGCCGAGGTTTTATTTTATTATAATCAATAACTTTAAAATAAGATGAAAGACTAATACATTGATTAGAAACTAATGAATAGTGGATTGTGATTGGTGGGTGTTGAGGATGAGGATTGAGTCTGGTTCCCTGCCAGGTTTGTTCCACATACCATCTCTGGGAGTTTTTCCTTTACCACCACCACCTCTGGCTTGATCTTGATCTTTATGACGCTGAAATCTATATTCGTAATCTGTCTATTTCTGTAAAGCTGCTTTAGGAAAACGAATTAAATTGAACGAGATGAACCTGACAAAATTCATCTCGATTAAGGAGTTTTACACCAACTGCTCCAGTATTAGTAGAGATGCAAAACAGATGCGCGCACACACACACACACACACACACACACACACACACACACACACACACACACACACACACACACACACACACACACACACACACACACACACACACCTCAGCAAAACCCCATGCACTTCCCGATATTAAAAAGCCTAATAAACAAAAACACAGAAAAAGCAGAAAACATGAACCCCTCAGCTATTATTATTATTGTTATAATTGTTTTTATTATTATTATTATTATTATTATTATTATTATTATTATTATTATTATTATTATTATTGTTGTTGTTGTTGTGCTTTTAATTGTATTAGTATTATTATTATTGTTATTATTATTACTATTATTATTATTGTTATTATTATTGTTATTGTTATTATTATTATTGTTATTATTATTGTTGTTGTTGTTTATTATTATTATGATTGTTATTATTATTATTAACTCTGAAGATTTCAATAAAGACTAACAGGAGTGGAGTGAATCACCAGCCTGATCTCAGAAACACGACTAAGAGAAGATGTTTTCCTTCACATTGCTACGGGGCAGCGGTAAAAGATTTCTAAACGATCCCAATTTAATTAGAAGCTGACATGTTGTCAGTGTTAAAACGTATAAATGACACGTGAAGCGGTAAACATTTTCCTTTAACACAATTACCGTTCATTTAACACTTTACAGCTGCAGAGAAGACGATGAAGACAAATGCTTCTCTTCTCTTCAGGAGAATAAAGCAGCACAGGGCAATACCCAACTCTCCTTCCTCTGGCACTGTCTGGCTTCTGTCTGGCTTCTGTCTGTGAATCATTGCATGTAAATGTTATTTTATCTTTTACTTTTATTCATTTTCATTTTATGAATTCACAATTGTGTATTTATTAGAAGGCAATAAGTGTGAGAGTTCACAGTAACACTGCAGGTCTGAGTGCAGAACAGGATGCAACGTTCTTGGATTTTTTTCACAATATTTTGTCCCTGCTGAATAAATAAAGCAGTGGGGAAAGTCGCACTCCAGCATCAGCTCCCAGAATCGGCCGTATCGCTGCCACGTGTGGACTCGTGTAACGGAGCAGATACACCGTGTGACCAGGTTAAAACTACATGCTGAAAAGTTTCATCAGTGCAAAGGACACGGTATTTTAGAAAATGTTCTGCTTGTCCATATTTACCATTTAATTTATTACAAATTGCATCATTGAAAGGTACAAAACAGACATGAAATGGTACACAAAATAAAGACTTAATGCCCGTCAAAAATGAGTTAATGCATCAAAGTGCAAAATAAAAAAAAAGGACATTCTCTCTCTCTCTCTCTCTCTCTCTCTCTCTCTCTCTCTCTCTCTCTCTCTCTCTCTCATGCATTCAGAAAGTATTCATGTCCCTTTCACTTTTTTCAATGTTGCAGTCTGATACTAAAATCATTCAGACTGATTCTTTTTCGAATTAATCTACACTTAGTCCCCCATTAGAACAAAGTAAAAACTTAATTCTACAAATGTCTCATTTTTTTTAATCGATTTAAACGGTTGTAGTATAAGATTGCAAATTAATATTTTAAAAATTGAAGTGTCTCAATACTTTCTGAATATACAATGTATAAATAATAATATATAAACACCTCTATCTACTTTTCTCTCATCATAAAATCCTGCATTTCCTCATCAGTAGCTGCAGGGAAACTTCACATCAAACATCAGATTGAAGAAAAAAAAGTCAGATCTCTGTGACTTTATCTGTGGAAGTGATGCTGGTTAAAGTTTACAAAGGCTGGGATTTGTACAGTCTTCAGAGATCTCACAGACTGGTCCCACCCTTTCTGCACCCCAGCACTGGTATCCCAGTGTATAAATATACAGTACACAAAGCTTTTACAGCGTTTTTATTTTCCCACATTTTAGGTTAGTTTTATTCCAAAATGGATTCAATTCATTATTTTCCTCAACATTCTACAGAAAAATATCCCAACGTGAAAAGTTTGTTTAAAAATAATAAACAACATGTACATACGTTTTCACAGCCTTCGCCATGACACTCAAAATTGAGCTCGTGTGCATCCTGGTTCCACTGATCATCCTTCAGATACTTTTACAACATGTCTGGAGTCCACCTGTGGGCAATGCAGTTGATTGGACATGGTTTGGAAACACACACACATGTCTATAGAAGGTCCCACAGTTAACAGTTCAGGTCAGAGCACAAACCAAGCTATGAAGACCAGGGAATTGTCTGTAGACCTCAGACAGGATTGTATGGAGGCACAAATCTGTTAAAGGAGACAGAAACATTTCTACAGCATTGAAGGACCCAATGAGCACAGTGACCTCCATCATCCGTATCAATGGAAGAAGTTTGGAACCACCAGGACTGCCAAACTGAGCGATCAGAGAAAGGGCCTTAGTCAGGGAGGTGACCAAGAACCAGATGGTCACTCTGAAAGAGCTCCAGCGTCACTCCACCAATCAGGTCTGTATGGTAAAGTGGCCAGACACAAGCCTCTCCTCAGTAAAAGGCACATGACAGCCCATCTGGAGGCACCTGAAGGTCTCTCAGACATGTACAGAGATGCCCTTGATGAAAACCTGCTACAGAGCGCCCTGGACCTCAGACTGGGACGACGGTTGATCTTTCAACAGGACAACGACTACACAGCCAAGGTATAAAAAGGAGTGGCTACAGGACGTCTCTGTGAATGTTCTTGAATGGCCCAGACCTAAACCTGATTGAACATTTCTGGAGACCTAATGGAGCTTAAGAGGTTCTGCAAAGACAAATTGGAGAAACTGTCCAAAAATAGGTGCCGAGCTTGTAGCATCAAACTCAAAAAGACTCGAGGCTGCAACTGGTGTCAAAAGGAGCTTCAACTGAATACTGAGCGAAAGCTGTGAATATTTAAGTACATGTGACTTTTTTCCTTTTTTATTGAATCCATTTGCAAAGATTTTACACAAACTTATCTCACATTGTTATTATGGGGTTTTGTCTGTAGAATTCTGAGGAAAATAATGAATTTAATCCATTTTGAAATAAAGCTGTAACAAAACAAAATGTGGAAAAAGTGAAGCTCTGAAAACTTTCCAGATGCACCACACATTTAATCAGTTTCCTCGACCGATTTACAGCAGCGACACTTCGATATAATGATATAAAAAACATACATATTTCTATTAAAGCGTAGTACAAACAAACAACTCTTATGAACTGCTTCGTTTTAGCCTGTTTACTGATCACAACGACTCTCTCCGGCTCGTCTAACAAATCTACTCATTTGTATAATATTTTAATATTGGTATAATATATTTTATTTTGATGATATTTTTGTGTGTATTAATGACTAACAGTTTAACATTAAACCATGCAAAAGTGTGTTGTTCAGGATTGTCTGAACTTTTGACAAGCACATGATACATTGAGGCCTCCCCTCATAATCCTCTCGCCACCCCATAAATTATTTTCGAGATCCGCTTCTAAACAGTTCTAAAGCATTTTCTAAAAACAGACCAAATGACCCGATAGACGTGAGCTGCAAAAAGGATATGAAATAACTCGTAGATAATAATCACACTTTACAACCGTGGTGAGCTGAAACGCATCCCAAAACACACGTCTCTGAACTGTGAGGTGAAGGAGCACCAGCATCATCATCTCTAGTCCAGTCTGTCAGGAGTTTTTTTTTAGAGTTCCCCTCACCTGAACAGGTAAAAATTAGGGGAAAAAATCCCATCCCTTAAACGTAGACTCCCGATAACCTCAGGAAGAAAACGCCTCGTTAGTGTTAACGAGCAAGAAGAGATGCACTCCTGTTGCTAAACGACCCGAGTAGCCTGAGCAGAAGTTTACCATTCTACATGCAGCTGGTATGACTCATCTCACACACACACACACACACACACACAGTCAATGTTTAACAGCTCACACACAGATAAAACACATCTTGGATGTAATATAACATTACTCAGTGTTGAAGGATACGTGGCCACTAAACCAGAGCTTTTTGAGAAGACATGATAGATAAACACAAAGCGCTCTTACATAGTGCCCAGAAAATCGCCATGGCAACCAACGCCATGGTGACAGCCATTAAAAAATCAATCAACTGCTCTGTTTAAAACTACTGCATTTCTTCTTTCCAAAAATCAAACCAGGCTCTGATATTGAGCTGTTACACACACACACACACACACACACACACACACACACACACACACACACACCGCTAATCAAAACGCAATTTGTGACGTCATGACATAAGTCATTGCATTAAAAGCACAACGCGCACACACACGCACGTACACAAAATTAGCAATGCGTATTCATTATAATAATAATAATAATAATAATAATAATAATTTGACTTTTATCTTAAAAGCAACTTGACAGAACCATTTTCGCTTTTTTCCTGCTGCACTTTTCCATCGCATGAGCAATTTAGTTCCTAATTCTACAGCGAACAGGACAAATTCATTCTGGGGAGAAAACCTATTTGACTGTGAGAGAAAAAAACAGATAGGAATGTAATTACTAGATGAAAAGCTCTTGTGGGAAAAGGTTGCACAAATACATTAGTGGGAAAAAAAAAGCTTAAAAAAAGCAACAAGAAATTTGCTTCTAAAATTGTGTAAAAAAAAAAAAAAAACATCTATCACACAAACACAATAAAACATGTGCGTACGGCGTGAACGATGTGAACACGAAGCGTTTGTGTAGAACGTGAACACAGGTACAATCACAAACGCTCAGATCAGGAACACAGTGAATACTGGATTGCGATTGGCTGAAAGCTCAGGTGTGCAGCATATAAGCAGCTGTAACTATAGCAACACAAGGTGTATCGAGATCCGTGGTGTCTAATAATTGGTATATATATATATAAATATATGTTGGCATACAATCACGAAGCATGAACCCCATCAGAGAGCAGAAACTGTCAATGCAAGAGGAAGCTTCAAGAGAGGAAGAACATCAATGGAAGATGAAGTGAGATCAGAAAAACCTTCAACTTGCTTCAACCCTGAAAATGTTGAAACCGTTTGTGCAAAATGAACGTCAGAGAACAATCCACATGATCTCACTTCCTCAACCACACTATCAGCCAGATTTCGCTCCTGAGGACTTCACCCTCTTCCCAAAGATGAAGATCCAGATTAGCGTGATGACACCGTTGCGGAGTTCCGGCGCAGTTTTCCAGATGAACACTGGGGGCACTGTTGTACAAAGCGACAATTTTAACAGTGATCGTGTGGAAACGTAGATAAATTAAGTAATTTCTTGTAAAAACTTTTGATTTTACCTGGTACACAGATTATAACCGTTTTGCAGGCTCTTAAACAATGTTTGAATAATTAAAATACTCTAAAATACACACATTTTTTCCTCCCAAATACAAACAGGAGATGATCCAATTAAACATTTAAACCTGTACATTAAATCCTTCATTACTGGACCCTCAGCGTTTCTAAATACCGAACGTTCTTCATTACAAGAGATTTAAGAGGAAGCTCTAAACAACGCAGGCTCTGGTCTTACACTCAGCATTGCCCAATGTTTACTTTTCACCGCCGCCAAATAATGTCTTTTTCTCACTCAGCCGGGACAGAAGAAGGATCTAAGAAGAAAAAACACACTCCAGATTCATCTCAGCTCAAGGCCAGGGGGCATCAAACACAGCGAGTCAGAACGCAGCATTCATTCGAGATACACCGAATGTTCCTAAGAGTTAAAGCAGAAAGATGCTGTAAAAAAGACGTTTATTCTGCTTTTGTATTTAATATTTGGTGATGCTGAATGTGTCTGAGAGATCAGACCAGGTTATGATCATTCCGTCCGTCCTTCTCGTCCACGAACTAAATAATTGCTTGCATTTGCAAACCAGACTTCTAGATGATTATGATCGGGTTAATTGACCATTTAGACAGAAATTACCTCGTGTTTTTTACCGTTTCTTAGGAACAGCGAAGATGAAATGTGGTCACGTGGTTCAGACGTTTATTTCCAGATACGCACGAGGCATGGCAAGGACCTCATCAGGGGAAATTATAAAACCATAAGACAGTATGTATATA
>NW_028149081.1:17500-22500 GCF_946808225.1 Silurus aristotelis
GCTGTCACGTCACGTCACGTGACAAATAAACGGCAGACTCGTAGCGATGAAGGGAAGTGCATGTAGAATTTCTATTTCCTGTTTAGAGCCATGTAAGGTGACATAATAATAATTATAATAATTATAAATATTACATGTGCAATAACTTTGAATACTATTTTACTTTTTATTTCATTGAAACTAAATGTCCATCATTACAGTTCCATCATTGCTGAGGTGCTGTTCAGTGAATCCATTCTCAAAGTTCTGGAGTTGACCAAGTTCCTCACCAGGTGTTCTGTAGACCTTTAAGGTTTTGATGCTTCGAAATCAAAACTTTTAGCCCCGGGTGATGTTTCTAAACAAACCAATGGTTCCTCAGTTCACTTCCATGTCCAGACTCATGTTCTTCAGCTGCTCGTGTGGAACAGGAATGAGGGTGCTACTGATTCTGAGCATGATTCATTGCCACAGGGTTCTTCCACCGTCCTCCTGCCCTCTCGGCTCCTGCGATTGTGGAGATCACTGAGGTTTATAAGAACCTCATCAGAGATTTATTTTATTATGCAATACTTCAGAAACATTCTGCCAAGAGCCTTCATCTTTGTTTAAAAAAACAAAACAGATTTCTTGAAATGTCAGAGTGAATCTGTGGTTCCTCAGGGAGAGAAACTGGTCTCATTATCTAATGATAAAATAAACCTAATTCAAAACCTGACCCCATATTAAACATTATTACAAATCAGATCAAAGCCAGCGAGAGTCGAGCCGTGGATTATGAAGGGGTTCAGGCTGGTGTTTTCTCAGAGAGGAACAAAGTTATAGTCCAGTGTTTTAATCAGAAATCACTCACTTTTACACACAGTCACAAATCATCAGCTGGAGAGGAGAGGAGGATGGTGTGATGGAGGAGAGAAGAATAATGTGATGGAGGAGAGGAGAGAAGAATAATGTGATGGAGGAGAGGAGAAGAAAGATGGTGGTGTAGTGGAGGAGAGGAGAGAAGGATGGTGTGATGGAGGAGAGGTGAGGAGGATGGTGTGATGGAGGAGAGGTGAGGAGGATGGTGTGATGGAGGAGAGGTGAGGAGGATGGTGTGATGGAGGAGAGGTGAGGAGGATGGTGTGATGGAGGAGATTTGAGGAGGATGGTGTGATAGAGGAGAAGTGAGGAGGATGGTGTGATGGAAGAGATTTGAGGAGAGAAGAAGAGAGGAGAGAAGGCTGGTGTGATGGAGGAGAGGAGAAGAAAGATGATGGTGTAGTGGAGGAGAGGAGAGAAGGATGGTGTGATGGAGGAGATTTGAGGAGAGAAGAAGAGAGGAGAGAAGAATGTTATGATGGAAGAGAGGAGAGAAGGATGTTTTCTCCAGAATTGCTCGTTATTTCATTCATTAGCTGGTAACGATGCAGAATTCTCTAATCTGATTGGTCGAGAGGTGCGTGTTCGGTTTACAGTAATAACCATGAACTCGTTCTACAACAATACACACTCAATACACCACGTGTCATCACTGACCAGAGAGAGGGAGAGAGAAAGAAAGTGAATGTGCGGTTGTAAGAGTGAGAAAGATAGAAAGAGAGAGAGAGAGAGAGAGAGAGAGAGAGAGAGAGAGAGAGAGAGAGAGAGAGAGAGAGAGAGAGAAAAGGAAAAAGTGTGAGAAAGAGGAGGAAAAAAGTAAAAGAAAAATGAAGAGAATAAAGGGGAACAAGAGAAGGCAGGATGAAAAAAAGAGAGAGAGGAAGAAGAAAATCAAGAAAAAGATGTCAGAAACGAGGAAAAGAAGAAAGGGGAAAAGAGAGGAGGAGATGGAGAGAGTAAAGGAGAACAGATTGAGAGAGGGGGGAAATTGGAGGGAGGGATATATATATATTTTTGGAATGGACTTTTCCGCTCATTAACACACGGTTACAGGAAAACAACCCACTCCAGAGCAGTGACAGTAACTCAGCTTCACACTGAGGAACATCACACTAAGGGACATCACACTAAGGGACATCACACTGAGGGACATCACAACACCGGCGTGGAATCGTTTCCTATTACCCTGTGATCCGTACTGAGTTATTTCTTATTCGATACGATTCTCTCCAATAAACACAGCTTCACTTCTGCATCGTGAAGTCCAGATCTCCTTCCACATCTCAGCTCAGACGGAACTCTGTTAGAGGTGAAATTAGAATGTAAGCACACACACACACACACACACACACACACACACACACTCCTGCCAGGATGTAAAATGAGTCATGAGTTGAAGTTTTTGTTTAGTATGTGATCGGGGAAACCTTTCAGGAGCCTCTCACTGCCCACCTGTGTGTCCTTTAAAACACTCTCAGTGCAGAAAATAACAGCGAAGTGGAAAACACTTTAACACACATCACACACACACACACTACAGTCAAAAGTGTGTGGACACCCACATGCAGTCTCCATATACTCTTACAATGAGCTCCACTCTTCTGAGAAGATGTTCCACTAGATATTGTGGAGTTTTATGAGGATTCATGCAGCTACAAGGATGTTAGTAAAGTCAGGTACTGAGTTCACATTTATTCCAATAGGTTTGGAGCTCCAAAGTAAGAGATCTCCCACATCATCTAACCAGGGGCAGCGTCATGCTGGAACAGGAATATAACTGTGTCCTAATACTTTTGACCGCACTGTGTTACACGTTACAGTTTTTTGGTAAATATAATGAATGACGTAAATTAGACGTCTGATGTTCCTTTCTTAATGAACCAGATACAAACTGGAACAGTGCAGTATTAAAGTGTACAGAGTGAAATTATTTTTCTGTGATTGATTTATTTTGTCTGACACACACACACACACACACACACACACACACACACACACTCGGGTAATGAAGTCGTATCAGACGAGTGCGAACACAAGATTCTTTATTATCCCATTCTCAACGTGTCCGTGATATTAACTCCCGTCTGGGTTTACTGGGCACACACACACACACACACACACACATACACACACACACACACACACACACACACACACACACACACACACACACACACACACACACACATCCCTCCATCCTCTACCACTGCTTCTCACTTTCTCCATCCTCTACCACTGCACTGCTCATCCCTCCATTCTTTACCCCTCCACCACACATCCCTGCATCCTTTAATACTGCTCCATCCATCCCTCCATCCTTTACCACTGCTCCACTCATCCCTTCATCCTCTACCCCTCCACCACACATCCCTCCATCCTCTACCACTGCTCCACTCATCCCTCCATCCTCTACCACTAGACCACAATAACCTTTTATCCCTCTCACATCACAGGAGGATCTGAAGAATGGTTTTATGCCTATACAGGTCACTCAGGTGATTAATTATTCCCTTGTCATCCCGAGGCTGAAATACTCCTCCTCACTGCTGGCAGCTCGGCCCCACATGTGACATCTGACCCCTGAAACCGATCCGGAATAAAGCAACAGGGTGTTTTCCATCTCTCCAAGCTCACCAACACCACCCAGTACTGCACCGATGTGCCAAAGCCAAACACTAACCAGCTTCTGAAGACACCAAACAACTTCTGCTCTAAACAGCACCTGATCCACCATCCATCAGATACAAAAAAGACGTGTGCATCAAAAGGAACCCGGGTGAAGGAACAAACTCATTAGTGCTGAATATCTGAATCAATAACAGACTTTTCAGGAGAAATCTAAAGCTCTGTCCCTTTCTTACGTCAATAAATCATCATTCACCTCAAAAAAACGGAATGCTCTCAATAATTCCTGCTTTGAACCAGTGGAAAAAACAAAGATCAAATAATCCGAGAAAGAACAAACAGGTTTTGGAACATTTTTGGAGAAGAAAATATTTGTACATAACGAGACTTTTGATTGAGATTTTGATCAAGTTTAAGGTTGTGTATAAAATATTTACTTGTAATTGTGAGTGAATTGTGTAAAAGCTGAGGTTGTGTTTTTTTCCCCTCTGTAATATTTTAATGCTTTTAATAATATAAACCTCAGCAGTTTTAAAAGGAAAATCATCTGTGCATTGAAATCAGCCGACACTCAGAAATCAGTATCAGTATCTGAAGAGAAGCGATATCTATCGCACAATCTGGTGCCGAGCTGAAAACGACAAAAATCCTTTAATAAAGTCATGAACAATCACGTGAATCAAAAGCTACACTTCATATTTGAAAGGTCACATTGTGTTTTTTTCCTCTCGTGTGCGTTTTTCATCATTTCAAGCATTTCCGTCTCCTCCGCTCATCGCTCAGCTCGGGGGTATTTGTCATTTTCGCTTCGGGTGTTGCTCGCTGCAAACATTTATTTTGTTTGGGGCACAAATGTAAGCGAGCTGTGAACAAATCATCACCCCGAGATTCTCCACAGTAAAGGATATGAGAGGGGAAGAGAAGAAAAACAACACACAATACAGACGAAATGAGAAGCTCATGAAAATCTTACAAACAATCATTTGCATACTTTTATCAGCAGCTTTCGTTCATCGGATGATGTTACTTTGTAAATTTGTTCGAGGTTGTTTATTTGCCAATGCCACCACGTGTGCAGACACACAGAGGAACCAAAATACCTTTTTCTCTTCTCTCTCATTAAGTGTTTATACAAACTCAACACTCACAGTAAAGTCAGAGCATAAAGAACAGATTTTCTATCAGGTATCAGCAGTGAACTGGTAATAAATAGACGTCTATACATGACATCTGAATGTGTGAGGTGCAAATGCTCATCCTAGTAGATGTACACGTACAGAGGTTCTGAGTAGAAAGGCATGAGTGAGGTGCAGGTCAGATAGCAGCAGTACGACACGTCGTGACGTTACAGCACCAGTGAAATTTATGTCGAATTGATTTTGGTAAATGATCAAAACAGACCATGTTGTCTCACATCTGTGCCGTTAATTAAATCAGAAACCTCTTTTTTTTATTATTATTTAATGAGTTTTTGATGAATGAACATTTCTCATAATCTTTCAGCACAACACACATGTGCACACAATAAAAACAAC
>NW_028149081.1:27500-47500 GCF_946808225.1 Silurus aristotelis
TGAGATGATCTGATATTTGTTTTTAAAATCCAGAACCATGGTAAAACAGGTAACAATCAGACTTCACATAGTTTTATAGACACTACAAGGTATAACTGAGCGGATCAGGATCTAACATAAAACAGGTGAACACTGTTGAGTAACAAGCGAACAGTGGAACAGGAAACAGGACCAACAAACTATATGTGCAGATGGGGCTTGTTACCATGGAAACAAGGTTTTGCTTTATAGGATACAGCTTGTGGAGATGTTAAACATAAAATTTAAATCTAAACCCCGTTTTTCTTCATTTAGATCAATATTTCAGCGTCTCTGAGACATAAATAAAAACCACACCACAGTAAGAGAAGTAATTTTGGCACCGTACCACCATTTTTACCCAGAATTCATCAGAAAGCTAACAGAGTTTAACTTTTTCCTGTTTAGCCGTGCAGGCGTCTGAACCTCCATTGACCTAAATAACCGAGTTACATGTCCAACAACCTCGGCACCACATGTTATGCTATTTATACCACATGACCTTCAACATGCAACCCTTTCAACTCTCATCTTCTGGTTACTCTTCAAGACTTATGGGGATTTTTCAGGACAGTGTGCTGGAGAGAAGCAAATTAAAAAGGTGTCTGATAAACAAGATTAACAGCAAACATAAATATATTTGGCACTTCCTGTTCACTCAGTGGCACTCAGTATAGCAGGATCGGCTCCTGCACGCTCTACTGATGGATGGTTTGCTGCCTGCAGGCAGATTCTATGCCTAATGTAGGTGATTCACCTTGGCTCAGTTTTCTGTACATTTACACATCCAGGACTTCATGGTGCATCTTAGTGCAAAGGAGAAAATGACTTATATTTAGAAACTGTGTCATAAGAATGCACGATTGCATCACTGGAACGATCTCACTTGGTCTGAATTTTATCAGATTTATTCAGAATAAGGACTTTTAAAAAGAAAAAAGTGTTGAAATGGAAATGAGTGCCCTGTTCTTCATTGCCTAAGATTATCTTCTTCTGAGTCACTGTTTTCCCGCAAAAATATAACAAGTTGAGTCATGATTAAGAATTCTTTGTAAACACTTCTTGTATTAAATCATCTGTAAATCGAGTTGCGATTGAAGAAAGAATAACCAATGCAGATTGGAAAAAGGTTTCACTTTGTTGCAACAAACAAAAAAAACCCTCTGTGGTCAGAAACAGGATTAGACATGAAAGCAATATGAGTCTTTCTTGTTTATTTGGATTTACACGAACACCACGAGTCGCAATATATATTTATATATTTATATTTGAATGAAGTCATAATTAACTATTTCAAAAATGTAGCTCTTCATTAGAATCACAATTAAATATTGAGAACCAGAACCTGAACCTTGAACCATCAACTGTTCATTATGTGGTCAGTATCTTGTAGTTGAGGTTGATGATGTTGAAATGATCCTGAAGGCTGATCATTAAAAAAGTCTTTGTATACTTAAAGGCCAGATTTAAGGTCACACCGACTCATTACAAATTAGAATTAAAAACCCCACATGCTCTTGTTTTCTTTCAGAAAGATATCTACAGCAGGAGAGCAGCTCTCTAAAAGAATGTTTGTCCTCTAAGCATGGCACAGTCAGACTGACATTTTCCTGCCTATTGAAGGAACTGTAATAGAAGTTCAACAAGTTCTAGCCAGTTGTGAATGAGATCTTGTTGGTCGTAGGAGGCAGACAGTATTAGTCAGAAAGATGGAGGAGTGAGTTATTTGGTGTGATGTGTAGCGATTCTCTACTTGCCCTTCCCAACCCTCATGTGGTGATCAGGTTTGCTTGTCACATAAACAGATCATGTCACTCACCCTGCCCTGATTAGAAGGAGCTGCCATTTTATAAACCCCAGAGCTGCATAATGTCCTCCTGCAATCTTCTAGTAATAATTAAAAGAATGATTCATGATCATAAAAAACAATAAATTATGAAGCAGATCTTGACTCTTCTGTATGTTTGTTCATGTTTTTTCATGTTTCCCAACATGCTCATCTCTTTTTATTCCAGCCAGGGGTTGATGATTGTAGGAAATCAATATGGTGGTATTTTGCATTGGACTGTGAAACATTGTGTAATCCGAATCTAGCTTATAAATGCAAAATGGACAAGTCAATATGACATTTGGAATAGATGTGTGAGTTTTTTATTTTTTGTAAAAGTCATTTATGTAATAAATATAATTAAAATCTTTAAAAAAAAAAAAAAAAAAGCTGACTAGTCAGAAAAGCAGGATTCGGAATAAACCATGAAAAGGCAGAGTCATGTACAAAAAAATGCCTCAGGCTGCTCGCCTTCTCTCCTCTGTACTGACAAACTCAATTCAGTGTGAAGCCTTTTTCCTCACCATGAGCGTGCCTTGCACCATTCAAGCCCACGCTTTCCACTGCTGCTTTTCTACGAATAAATTCTCACTGTTCCATTGTATATCACATCTCCTGTGTCTTCGTGCCTCTCCAGCATACAGACGTCCCAATACAGACAGCTTCGTCATCATAAACTCAGACATTAATAATTAGCATTATTATTGTTGTAGGCAGACGCTGCGTCTGCCTCCATATTGGTGATATTCGCTTCTTCAGGATTTATGATTCTGAGTTTAATCTCATGTTTGATTGAGATTCCTCCAGGTATATGCTCTGGTTTCTTCCACATATCAAGAATGTTGGTCGGTGGACTGGGAACAAAGCAGGCTTCATAGTTTAGAAGAAATTCTGCAAAACTGTCAGTCCATCCTCCAAGCTATAGATCTTCATAGCCTCAGGGGAGATAAAACAATGTCTGAATGTCACTCCTCAAGGTTATGAGAAGCTTCACAGGCTGTAGAGGTTATATACAGTATATATACACATACATATATTCATTGTATATAATAAATGAATGAGTTTATGGTCCAGGAAATTGCAGATCCAAATTAAGGATTAAAAATATAAGTTTGTCACGTTCATGTTTTGTCCTACATGTGTGCCCTTATCCAACGCAAACCCTTTCTTCAATCTCTTTTATATGAGGTGGTATCAAAAAGATTCAAGACTAGTTCCTTAACATGCCAACGGATGTCAGCACGAGGCCTCACGCAGGGTCACAGGGAGCACCGTCCTTCATAAATCAGTTTGCCAAAATTGTCCTGTGTACAACCGGAGCTGTGGAGCTGGTGCAGTTCTGACCATGTGCATTACCACGTCTGCTATTCTATCACTGAGCTCCTCCTCACACGAGTTTCTTGCCGGACACAACAAGCTCTCACTTCCACACCCACCCTACTTGTCAGATTTAGCTCCTGCTGACTTTGCCCTCTTCCCGCAGATGAAGATGTAGCTCAAAGGTCACCGTTTTGACACCATGGTGGAGATCCAGCGTGAATAGCAGAAGGTGCTTGACGCACTTTCAAAAGAAGACTTTCAAGACAAATTCCAGAAGAACACTGGGAGCTCTGTGTTACTGTGTAAGGCAACTATTTTGAAGGTAAGGGTGTGTGAACATGGAAAAATAAAGTTCTTTCTTGTAAACAAAGCGAGTCTCCAAACATTTTGGTACCACCTCGTACACCTGAGCAATTAAAGATTAAGGGCCTTGATCAAGGGCCCGGAGGGGGCTGGGATTTAAACTCCTTCTAATCAGTGATCACCAGGACACCTTTAAACACTGAGCTATCACTGTTGTGTTCATGTACAGAAGAGAGTTTAGATGCCTGCTGCCATTCATGGGAGGAACAAACTTATCATGTTTCATCATGGCCTCTGGGAAGAGCTTCAACTGAACTGGCCTGCCATGACAAATCCATAATGCTTGACCAGAGGTCATTTCCGGGTGGATAATTTGCTTTGCAAACGAGTCGATAGAAAAATCAGATAAAAAACTTTGACCTCACAAGAAAAGCAGCACAATTTGAGCGTTTGCTTCACTGGGGTGAAAAATTCTTAGGAGAATATCAGCCTTTTTTACTGCACATCTTTGGTATCAGTTACTAGGAAGCCGCTCATAGCTTTAATATTACTTACTGTAAGAGCCAATTAAATATTTAGATTTCTTGTATATTTATGATAAAAATTTATAAATTGGTTTTGGAAACAGTTATTGGTGAAGGTTTTATTTGTGTCATTTAATTTGACTCTGGCTTTTGGGAATAAAAACTTGTGTTAAAATGTTTAAGGTAGTGATCGGAAGATTGAATCATTTTAGTGACTCGGTTCTTTGAATCTGACTCATTTAGACAAACAAATCTTTTTTAACCATTTAGTTCATTTCATTCCAGAAATAAAAAATATGACATTTTCAATAATTAGATCCCCAAAACGTCTACATACATTAACTTTAATTACAGTTCCAATAATAACAATATGACAATGCACTTAAAGACAAATTATGATAAACAGAAGGAGAAGCTTCACCTTTCATATCTTCTGGTCCGTGCCGTTCATTTTTTTGTTACGTGACTCCCATGATTACTGTAACAATAATGTCAAGATTTGGACCAGAAGACCCTGATCATTGTGTAGCGTTTATGGGAGTTAAAAGAACGTGCTAAAACGACTTAATTCTGTTTCCTGTACATGACCTACAGAGATTTTGCGATACTTTGCTTATGCACATCCATAGAACATGAACGAATGACTCTTTATGACGACTCGTTCTTCTGAGTCACTTTAAAGACTCAAATGAATAAATCATGAATGACCATCACTGGTTTAAGGTTAAACACATTAAAATGCATAACAGGTGTTTAATGGGCATGCCTGGGGCGACTGTGTGGAAGGAAAAACTCCCTCAGATGGTACGAGGAAGAAACCATGAGAGGAACCAGATGGGTTCAAACCCATCCTCATCTGATTGACACCATGATTATAAATCATTAAATTCACAATACAAACACTGGAGAGTGAGAAATATCATGTGTGTTAATATAATGAGCGTAAGGAGTACAGTCTTCCACGGTTAGTTGGAGTTGTGGAACCGAGAACCTCCTGAGGAACTCAAAAATTAGCTCAACATCCGAGTTCATTTCAGATTCAACACCAACTCCTCCATGCCAGAGCATCTAAAAAAAAGTCTCCACCAAACAGAGGCAAGTTTTTTTACAACCACTTTTTACACCCACCAGAGACCAGAGACTTGGCTGCAAACTAGAAAAAAAAAAAGAAAAGAACAAACCTTGTTTGTTCTCAGTTAAACCACAGATATGAGAAGCCCGAGGTGGAGATGTTATGCGAGAAAAAAAAAAAAAACCCAACCACAATCATTTTTTTTACATAACAATAAAATATGTAATTTCCTACTTTAAAAAGGTGTTAAAATTCTTCATTGCCTAGAAAAAAAAGAGCGATTACAGAATCCTGACTTTTTATAATAAAACCTGAGAATCAAAACAGGATGAAGTGAGACGACCTGTGAGGTAAGACTTCATTAGAAGTGAAGGGGTGAAGAAGAACAGGTCTGAGTGATCAGAGACTCATGTGATGTGCAGTGGCTGATGGGTAATCCTGGCTATAATCCTCATACATATTTAAGAGCTTAGCATTTCTGTTTGCTAGCTAGCATTTTAGGTTTATGATTAGAGAAGAGAACAAATATTCTACAGATTTGTTGTTGTTGTGAAGTGTTTTTTTTTTTCATATCTCTCCATTTCTATTCGTTTAGCTCTTGGCTACAGATGACCTGATAATAGGAGGAATGAACACAAGGAAGCTTCTTAATCAGTTATTAAGCACAAGAGTCATGAGTATGGAAACTTCACATACTTTCAGTTTATTTTGGTCGAGACCGAGGTGCATCTAAAGTCTTTGACATCTACAGTCCAGGAAGTCCATTGCAGTTCACCACACACACACACACACACACACACACACACACACACACACACACACACACACACACACACACACACACACACACACACACACACACACACACACACACACACTCAATTACACCTATAGGGGAAATTTTCACAGCCACAGTCTACCCACATGCATTTGGCAGGAAACCCAGAAAGACATAGTAAGAACTGTGTGAAGATCATGTGAAACTGTGGGAATTCTGGGTTCTTGAGCTTTGAGGCATCAATGCTACCCTCTGTACCATCATGGGTTATGGGAAAATTGCTGGATAAAAATAAATCAGCCAACATATTGGTACATCCCCTCGTCCGACCTGATAAGTCCAGGGATTTAGAAGCATGGAGAAGACAGAGCAGAGATAATCCAGGATGAATCATAATAATAAAAAAGCAGTGAGTGTGAATATCGTGTGTATAGACATAAACTCGATTCATTTATTGTGTGTGTTCTGTATCGTACTCCAACACCAGAGATCAGATCAGTGTTCATTACTGATCCAAATGCAAACAATAAGCACTTTATTCACGATGGAGGAAAAAATTTAAACGTGTTTAACCAACACACACTTGACCCTGGTGTGATCCTGTTCTTTTTCTATCCTGATGGAGTTCTCTTCAATAGGAGACTCTGTGTGGAAATGGTTCTACATCTACAGCCCAAAGATCCATGACGTTTCTGAGAATGGTTTCCTTTTTGACTCTGGTTCCTCTCAAGGTTTCTTCCTCATGAAGTCTCAGGGAGTTTTTCCTGCACCACAGTCACCACTGACCCACTCATTATGGATAAACGTATCTGCATGAAACTCTTTATCTCTGTGAAGCTGCTCGTTGTTTATAGCTAAAATCATTCTACGAATAAAACTGAATTGTACTGAATTAATTTTTATAGAACTATAATGTAAGGATAAGAAGCTTCATAAATCTAAACCACCAGACATGATTCAGATTTCTCCAGTTTAGGAGTCACTGCATCTGCTCCTCTCAGATTCCAGATTGGTTTTAAATATTCCTTCACTGATCTTTAAGGTCCTACATGGTGCAGGATCTCATTATCTGACAACCTTTAACGGTCTACACTCCAAGCTGTGATCTCCGCTCCTCTGATTCTGGTGTTTTCCTTTTTCCTCCTACACGTTTACGCTCTCTGGGTGATCAGGGTTTTTCCTCACACCAAAACTGTGGAATTCGCTCCCCAGTGAGATTCGACCAGCCGAGTCTTTTAGTGTTTTTAAAACTCACTTTTTCAGGACAGTTTTTATGTGATCATAATTTTTGTGACGTATTCTGTGATGTTTATTTACTTATTTTATAGTTTTTTTAATAGTGTCATTATTACTATTAAAATACAATCAAACCATCTAAATCCAGTTGAGATGGTTTGGGATGAGTTGGACTGAAGAGTAAAGGAAAATCAGCCAACAAGAACTCAACACCACTGGAAAACTCCTTAGATCCTTAGAAAGCTCTGAGAAAGATTTTAATAATTATTATTATTATTTAATTATTATAATTATTATTATTATTATTATTATTATTATTATTATTGATATTTGTCTTTTCCTCTTGTTGTAGTGATTCAATGTTTCCTGGGAGTTTATTTTTACATTAGATTTCTAGTTTTGTCACTGGCTTTGAAAAACATACAAACTAATGTCAGGAAACTGCTTCCTGCTTCATGCAGTGTCTCGTATTTTCATGGTTACTGAAAGACAAAATGAGACGAAATGACGTGGAAATAAAATCCAAGGCAGACAAGAATTATGAGATGTACCTGTATCCGAAGTGGGGAATATTTTTCCCTCACATCCCAGCGTTAGATTCTTGTTGGCTGCTTTTCCTTTACTCTCCAGTCCAACTAGATGGGGTGATTGTGAAGGCCATCACTCTAAAGCGCTCATACAGAACCTAGAGGTGTGTTTAGGGTCATTGTCCTGTTGGAAAACAAACAATGTTTCTACTAAGTGTAAACCAGATGTGATGGCTGCACGTCGCTGCAGAATGCTGTAGTTGTCATTCTGGTTAAGTGTGTCCTCAATTTAGACTGAATCACCAACAGGGTCACCTTCACACCTATTGTGAAACTATCACCAATATTTTGCATGATTTAATACACTTCTACTTTACTTACATTTAAAGCCAATGTGAATCAACATGCACTTCAACTGAATGCTGCATTGTGAGATGCAGGGCCTCCTACACTGGTGCCCACAGGGTAGCAGATTGTCATGTGGGTATTTCAACTTACTGGAAATCTTATTGTACTGATTGTGCACCACACACTGCATGGGAGGGGGTTAGTAAGACTGCTAGTAGTGAGATGTAAACACACAGCAAAGCCCTTACTCAAGTCTGAAGTCCTTACAGTAAACACTCACAAGCTCAGAGAGTGAAAAAAATACTATATGTCAGGCTTATATAAGTCTTTAGTCTGAGGCCTGATCACATGACTCTAAGCAAATTGATTTTGCTGGTTGGAGTAAACAAAACACAGAGAGTCGTTTTTATGGCCTGTTTAAACTCTGTGCAGAAGTCAGTCTAGTCCAACTTTCCCTCATCGTGTCTCTCTATACATACTGAATACTGAAGAATCCAAACTATGAAAGAACACATTTGGAATTATGTTCTATACAAAAACATGTTAAACCCAGAATATGGTTTATATTTTTAATTCTTGAAACTTGCTCCATTTAGATTTGTTCAGAGCTTTACACACTCTCTGCATTCTCTTAGTCAGCCTCATGAGGTCTTCATTTGGAATGGTTTCCAACAATCTTGAGGAGTTCCCAGTGGTGTTGAGTTCTTGTTGGCTGCTTTTCCTTTACTCTCCAGTCCAAATAGATGGGGTAATGCTTGAACAAAGCGCTCATACAGAACCTAGAGGTGTGTTTAGGGTCATTGTCCTGTTGGAAAACAAACAATGTTTCTACTAAGTGTAAACCAGATGTGATGGCTGCACGTCGCTGCAGAATGCTGTAGTAGTCATTCTGGTTAAGTGTGTCCTCAATTTAGACTGAATCACCAACAGTGTCACCTTCACACCTCCTCCTCAATGCTTCTTAGTGGGAACCACACATTCAGGACACCCTCTGTACATCAAACAAATACACGGTATTTAGAACCAAAAAGGACCAAAGGACAGTTTTCCACTGATCTATTCGTCATTCCTACTGTTACTTGGCCCAAGAAAGTCTCTTCCGCTTGTGGTTCTTCTGAAATAATGGTTTCTTTGCTGTGACTCAGCAATGAAGGTCTGACTCACACAGTCTCTTCTGAACAGTGGATGTTAAAATATGTAAATTGGAGGTTTCTGGTAATTCCAATAAATGTTTCCTCTGCAGCAGAGGTAGCTCTTGGTCTTCTTGGGATGGTCCTCATGAGAGCCTGTTTCATCATAGCGTTTTATAGTTTTGGAGACTGCAAATGGAGATACACTTAAAGTTTTTGAGTTGTTTCGAATTGACTAAACTTCATTTTTTAAGTAATGATGGATCTTCTCTCTTTCCTTAAATGAGGAAACCGAACCCTAACCCTTGCAATAATATGGACTTGTACAGTTGTAGTTGTAGCACTAAACTCTGCACTCATACTTTACTCTGCACAAGATATCGTATGGTCTAAAGCACAGTGAGAAGGCAAGAAAAGTCTCAAAAGAACTGTTAATACCCTGTTGATGACCTGTGACCTAAACCTATTCCAGATGATGAATCTGATAAGAGAAAGTGGCGAGTTTGCCGAGCCGCATCAGAGCTACATGGACTAGACTCTAATTCTAACTTAGAATTAACCAGCATCTGATTTCACACATGGCTTCCTTTATTTTATAATAAAACATGTATTTCAATATTGCAACTTTTTATAAATATAAGACTTTAACTTTCTGTTCTTGATGCACCACTGACCCCCGGACCATCCTGTTTTTATTAGTAACATAAACAATATTTATGGACGTTTATACACAAAATTTACTCCAAAAGCCAAGCAATGAAGGAAAAACCTCCCTGTGGCTCCTACAGAGACTTTAAGTGAAGAATCTGTCAGTCTGATTCCAATTAGAACCTTATGACCACAAATCATCAACTTTAACATATCAAAATATACAGAATTAAATATAGCAGTGTTCTAAAAACACAGCACAAAGAATTCTGTACTGTTACACACCAATTCTTTCCCCAAACATGTGTGTCATTACGGCTGTACTTCCGCCTAATAGAATTCATGTTTATTTGTCTCTGCAATTTGATGTCTTTATTAGAGGTGATTAAAAGCAGGCTGTGTTAATTGTCTATTAGAATGCAGCCCAGTTCATGTTCTCTTCCCCCATCCTCTTATGGACACAGCTGCACGTTCAAATTAACAAATTTCGCTCATTTGAGCTAAGTCGTTAACGTGGGGTTCAGGTGAGACAGACAGAGGCCACAACCCAGACCAAATATTAGCAGAGATGCAAACAGGATGGAGATGAGAGACAGGATTAAAGCCACATTAGAGAAAACCAATAAGAGCATGGCCAGGAGCTTTCTTCAGAAATTAGGTTTTGAGATGATACACACCGATTGACCTCACTCTGCAGGATTCAGAATATTTATAGACCAAAACTAAGATATACACTTTGTTGAAGTGTTTAAACTCCAGATTTTTCCAGCCGTAGGTGCTTCTTCCACAAACTTGGAGACACACAATTGTCTTCGGATGCAGGAGCATGACATTTTGCCTCCACTTGAACTATGAGACCTAAACCTGTTCCAGCATGACAATGCCCCTGTGCACAAAGCCAGCTTCATGATGATCTACTTTCCATGGGTTGGAAGTGAGTGGAAGATCTCCTGCTATAGAGCTCCATCCCTACTGAGCACCATTAAAATGAATGTGAAATGAAGACCTACAACAGGTCCTGACTTTATAACACCCTTGTGACTGAATGAATCTCTGCACATTTCCACAAACCCACTCAAAGATCTAGTGTGTGAAAATCATAGGAGATTTTGAAAAACCCACAACAGTGTGTTTGAAGATCTGAGAAGGTCTCGACTCGGCTCTGCATGATATTATGTCGCTGTTACATGATTGTCTGATTAAATAATTACACGAGCTAATTGTATGGTGGACCAGTTCGACTGGCGCCAGTTGACTTTGTATTTACAAAAGTAAATAATTATTTACAGTGTTTTTGTTTAATTGCACTTACATGCAGGTAAACACGGCCTACCAGTTGGACCAGTTCGGTCTGTCAATCCAACCTTGCAATTCATTTTTATTAGGTACAATCCCTGCGTCGTATAATTCTTCTAGTTTCAGATTGTGCTTTTCGTACCTTGAGCAAGTTCTAAATATGTCTCTCTGTCAAACTCTCAGTGTCACAGAGAAAGAAACAAAACCCACAAATCGTGTTACCTTCAAGCTCTGTTCTCTTTGGAATTCATTTAGAGAGAAATTAGAGAGAGAAAAAGCACAGACTCTTTGATATTCCTCTCTTTTAAAAGGTTGATGAAGATCTTCCTAGATGTCTGTGGAGCAGTTCACAAAATGTAAACTACTGAATGGCAGAGCAGTGGAATTGATAAGACCTCACATGCAGGTACTTCTGACCACAAACTCTAACCACTGGCCCACTTCTGCACAAACTAAAGACCTCTGCACCTAAAAACAAGATGCTTGACTGAAGAACAGGACGCTATTTGTTTTGAATTTGAATAAATACTTGATATCATTGTGAAGATCAGAATTACTTTAGATTTAATCACAAGACCCCCGAGGTATTCAGAGCTGACGTCTGCTTTTCTTCAGGTTCTGGAAACATTTACTACTGGGATCTTATTTCATTGTTACATAAATCTCTGTTATATCCATCTTTCAGATGATTCCTCACACATACACTTTAGAACATCTGGATGCCTCTGAAGGCATGCAAATCCAAAGAACTTTATGGTGTTTCTTCCATATTGGAAGGAACTTGGTGCCTTCTCAGTGTAAAAGCGATGACGTCTTTTGCACTATAAATACTTCTCTTCAGGAATGATGAGAATGATGTTCTTTGTGTTGCACACGGCCTGTATGAAGTATGTAATGCGCTTTATTTCATTCTTGCTGAAATTCTGTTCAGCTTCGTAAACTTTTGTAAGTAAGTGAGAAGATCTACAGTGAAGTGAGAGTAAAGTGCAGATCTAATCCCAGTGTGTATGTGTGAGTTTTAATCCGCTGATCGGTTTTGTTTTGAGTCGTACAAAACGTTTACCTCAGCACGATACTGACTTTTTTATTTTTCAATGAAATGATACAATCTTTATTAGAAAAATGCTAGCCGTCATTTTTGCTTTATGAAAAAAGAGATCGATATCCTCCATGACTCAGTGTTTATGATTCATCTCTAAAATGTGCGTGTCATCTCATCTCAGAAGCGATATGGTATAAAAAGCACATCAGTGATGAATCATGTTTATTAAAAAGAGCAGATTCACACCTCCTTCTTTTCAGAGAAACAACCAAGAGGACTACTGCAGAGATCTACAGATCAGATGGTAGAAGGTTATCACACTGAAGCATGGTGGTGAAAGCATCATACTGTAGGGATGTTGTTCTTCAACAAGAAAGTTAAAGTAAAGAGGTTTGGGCTCTGACGTGTATCTGATGTGTTGGTGAATGGAGATGACAGAGACGGCAGAGAGCGCCCCCTGTCTGTTTATTTTTAAAAAGCACATTGTTTTGTTGTAATTGTGTGTACAAATAAAAGTAGACCCTTTACAGATTTAAAGGATGTATTTCTTTTATCTCTATAATCATAAAAGACAGTAATTTAAGTTATTTTCTGCGTTATGAGGAAAAATGCCACAAAACGCGCCGGCGCTTTTGTCCACCCCCAGAGGGTTCATTGTGTAAATCATGGCGGATTTTGTTGCCGATTTGAGACGTGGCACATCAGTAAAACAAATGTTTACTGATTACAAATATAAAATTATTTATTTTATATCTGAGTAAAGAAATGACGTCGTAAACAAATAAATGTTGCGCTAAAGGTTTTCATTTCGCCTCTTTTACATTTAGTTATTTTTTTCAGCGGATTTCAGCGGCACTCTGTCTAGTGATGGATAATAAAAGTGGGAAATCTTTGGTGCTGATGAGAAAATTAAAGGTTGATGTTACACTCTGATGTGGTTTTTATTCCATTTATAATTCTCTCTCTGTGGCGAGAGCTTTGTCCTGACATGTTTCTCACAGCTCACACACTGGAGCCACAGACATCCACTTTCCACTACAGACATTAAGAGTGAGAGCAGAAACGAAAAGACTTCTTAAAGAAATAACTTTCTCTGATAAATAAACCAACCAATGTGCAGTCTGACAGTGACAGCAAACTGGAAGTGAACAGACTGATCTACACAATCCTCCAATGCTGAGAGGACCGAAGTGCTGCTAATAGTGTCAAGAGCTTCTCCATAGACAGGTTAACCTTATTAATGTGTTTTGCATTTTACTGGCCAGCTGATAGCCAGGCCTGCTCCTGCATTCATGTGAGGATCAGTTCATCTGTCTCCAAAGATCTTTCTACACCTGCACCATTGAGATCATCCTCACCAACTCACAGTGTCACCATGTGATCCACATCTCCATGCTGAAAACATCAGTGGTGCACAATTACCAGTCATTGAATATCTCCAACACAGAAGAGGAACACTGTGTAGAGCACAAAGCATCATCTGGGGCCTGCTCCTATCCGAGTCCCAAAGTGTTCAAATTTATTCCATCCAGGAGGAGATACAGTGTTTAATCCAGAACATCTCTGTACACTGTAGCATTCCAATCTTCCTGAGAACTAAGATTCCCAAACACGTTTTCAGTATGATGATGCTCCTGCACACAAAGCAAGCTCCATGAAAACATGGTTTTAATGAAGTAGAAGAACTTGAGTATCCTGCACAGATTGTCCTGAACACCTTTGGGATGAACTGGAAATGGAGTTTCCTCAAACATTTAAACATCAATATCTGATCTCAGTAATGCTCGTGTATCAGAATGAAGCCTTCACTGATGAGTGGAGCAGTTTACATTTATATATACAGTGGGTACGGAAAGTATTCAGACCCCCTTAAATTTTTCACTCTTTTTTATTTTGCAGCCATTTGCTAAAATCATTTAAGTTCATTTCTTTTCCTCAAGAATGTACACATAGCACCCCATACTGACAGAAAAACACAGAATTGTTGACACTGTTGCAGATTTATTAAAAAAGAAAAACTAAAATATCACATGGTCCTAAGTATTCAGACCCTTTGCTCAGTATTTAGTAGAAGCCCCCTTTTGATCTAATACAGCCATGAGTCTTTTTGGGAAGGCTGCCACAAGTTTTTCACACCTGGATTCAGGGATCCTCTGCCATTCCTCCTTGCAGATCCTCTCCAGTTCTGTCAAGTTGGACGGTAAACGTTGGTGGACAGCTATTTTTAGGTCTCTCCAGAGATGCTCAATTGGGTTTAAGTCATTGCTCTGGCTGGGCCATTCAAGAACAGTCACGGAGTTGTTGTGAAGCCACTCCATCGTTATTTTAGCTGTGTGCTTAGGGTCATTGTCTTGTTGGAAGGTAAACCTTCAGCCCAGTCTGAGGTCCAAAGCACTCTGAAGAAGGTTTTCGTCCAGGATATCCCTGTGCTTGGCCGCATTCATCTTTCCCTTGATTGCAACCAGTCGTCCTGTCCCTGCAGCTGAAAAACACCCCCACAGCATGATGCTGCCACCACCATGCTTCATTGTTGAGACTGTACTGGACAGGTGATGAGCAGTGCCTGGTTTTCTCCACACATACCGCTTAGAATTAAGGCCAAAAAGTTCTATCTTGGTCTCATCAGACCAGAGAATCTTATTTCTCACCATCTTGGAGAACTCCATGCGGGTTTTCCATGTGTCCTGCACTGAGGAGAGGCTTTCGTCGGGCCACTCTGCTATAAAGCCCCACTGGTGAAGGGCTGCAGTGATGGTTGACTTTCTACAACTTTCTCCCATCTCCTGACTGCATCTCTGGAGCTCAGCCACAGTGATCTTTGGGTTCTTCTTTACCTCTCTCACCAAGGCTCTTCTCCCCCGATAGCTCAGTTTGGCCGGTCGGCCAGCTCTAGGAATGGTTCTGGTCGTCCCAAACGTCTTTCATTTGAGGGTTATGGAGGCCACTGTGCTCTTAGGAACCTTAAGTGCAGCAAAAAATTTTTTGGAACCTTGGCCAGATCTGTGCCTTGCCACAATTCTGTCTCTGAGCTCTTCAGGCAGTTCCTTTGACCTTAATGATTCTCATTTGCTCTGACATGCATTGTGATCTGTAAGGTCTTATATAAACAGGTGTGTGGCTTTCCTAATCAAGTCCAATCAGTATAATCTAAACTTTCTGCACTCAAATGAAGGTGTAGAACCATCTCAAGGATGATCAGAAGAAATGGAGAGCACCTGAGTTAAATATATGAGTGTCACAGCAAAGGGTCTGAATACTTAGGACCATGTGATATTTCAGTTTTTCTTTTTTAATAAATCTGCAACAATGTCAACAATTCTGTGTTTTTCTGTCAGTATGGGGAGCTGTGTGTACATTCATGAGGAAAAGAAATGAACTTAAATGATTTTAGCAAATGGCTGCAATATGACAAAGAGTGAAAAATTTAAGGGGGTCTGAATACTTTCCGTACCCACTGTACATGTGTGGCATTTAGCAGACACCGTTATCCAGAGCGACGTACAAAAGAGTCTCTAGTAATGAATAAATCTACAGTCAATTACAAACTTAAGATAAATCAGACTTTAACTCTGTTGAAAACAAGACAAAGTAAATCTTCAAAAGTGTTTGTTTAAGTGTTTCAGGAAGAGGTAGGTGTTCAATCATCACTAGAAGATAGTCAGGGACATCTAGGGGAAGTTCATTCCACCACCTCGGTGCCAGAACAGAGAAGAGCCTTGAAGTGTACTTACCTCTCATTCTAAAAGAAGGTGGTACCAGTGGAGCAGTGCTGGAGGATCTCAGACAGCGTGGTGCAGTGCGAGGTGTCATGAGGTCACTGAGGTAAGATGGTGCTGGTCCATTTTTGGCCTTGTAGGTGAACATTAGTGTTTTGAATCTGATGCGTGCAGCTACTGGAAGCCAGTGGAGGAGCAGCAGTGGGGTGGTGTAGGAGAACTTGGACAAGTTGAACACAAGCCGTGCAGCTGCGTTTTGGATCATTTGCAGTGGATGAATAGCATGGCCACAGGAAGTGGGGGTGCTGGGGGTGCTGCAGCACCCCCTATTGGCAAGAGAGAGATTTAAAAAAAAAAATGTAGGCCTATTAAAAATATTTTGCACAATTTATAAATTCCTTATGAATATTTTAGGAAATGATTTTGACACACGTGGGCTATTAAGTGTATTTTGGATTTTAATGTAATTATTTTGATTATTTTAATAATATTGATTTTTCAGGTTCATGTGTAAAGCGCGTTTCACACGCGCGCGGGTGATTTGAGTTTGGTTTTCTCTGGCAGCGCGCACACATTGCCTAAATGCCTTGCCCTTGTGTAAGATAAAATTAGCTCTTCGTACCTTTTACAACAACATGAAGATATCAGAAAAAGAGATCGGTGGTCTCTTTCCTGCTCGTGTTCCACATCCCTCTCAAAGCGCAGAGGGGAGGCTATAACGCGTCTTTGTGTGGAAATATACAACTGTTTTTATTTGTTTTTGTTTTTTTTAAATGGATTCAACTTTATTATATTATGTAAGTGACCAGTATTTACTGATATTTATTTCAATGCTTTACAGGCTTTAGTGTGTTGTTTCTTTGTTGTTTTTTTTTTATTCATTTCAAAACAACCCCCCAACCACCGCAACACCGCCGGTATTTGGTCCACTACCACCGCGGTGGTAAAAAAAGTGCCACCGTCACAGCCCTATGTATTTATTTTTTAAATGTATTCTAAATAGGCCCATAGGCTCATAGGTTTTTTTTGTCAAAAAAAATAAATAAATAAAATTCACAGCACCCCCCTGTTCAAAATGACTTCCAGCGGCCCTGATGAATAGCGTTCAGGGAAAGACCTGCCAGCAGAGAGCTGCAGTAGTCCAGTAACAACATGACTAGATACTGAACAAGCACCTGGGCAGCCTGTGTGGAAAGAAATTTTTGAATCCTTCTGATGTTGTAGAGAAAAAATCGACAGGAACGAGCCACATTAGCGAAATGTGAGAAGAAGGAAAATTGGTTGTCCATAGTTACCTCGAGGTCCCGAGCAGTGGCTGAAGGGGAGAGCAGAGAGTCATGAAGAGTTATCCTGAGATCCTGACCTGGAGATGAATCACCTGGAATGACCAGCAGTTCGGTTTTGGTGGGGTTAAGTAAGATATGTCCACCAGGCATGCTGAGATCCAAGCAGAAGCTGTGTTACCTGAGGGAGGTCAGAAGAAGATGAGTTGAGTGTCATCAGCATAGCAGTGGTAAGAAAACCCATGTGAGGATATGACTTCACCATTAGAGTGGGCATAGAGGGAGAAAAAGAGGGGACCAAGTACTGAGTCTTGTGGGACACCAGTGGTGAGTCTGCATGGGGCAGATGAAGGTCCATGATTGAGGAAAGAGAGGAGCGGAAAGTGTTATTGGCAGAGTTCAAGGGTAGAGAGGAAAAAGAGTCAGGGTCAGGAAGAGATAAAAGAGTACAGGAAGCTACATAGGTGTGATGGTCAGGGGTGCACTAACTTTTAATCATGTGGTGTATAGGACATCATATTCTCAACTGAAAGTGTCAGGATACGTTCACGGCTCAGCGAGTTCTGAATGGAACAATCTGATCGTAATATAAAACAATTGAAATTCAGGCCCAATCAGCAGAAGTTACAGTACTGAATATTCATGTGGAATGCTTCATGCTGCTGAATACTAATTCTCATGTTTCCTCAATGCGGCGCTGATAATGCTCATTATTATTGGACCGCTTTGATCACACACATCGGATCGGATTGGACTAAACGCCTTCATGAACCAAAGATGATATTTGTGAAAATATTAGCTTTCTTCAGATGAGATTAAATGCAAATCTGCTTCATCTTTTATAATCTTTTATATTAACAGTAACCCAGTAATTGGAGATTTGTGAAAAGGGAGATTGTTTTTTTCAGCCTTTGTGTAAGGAAACGAGGTCATCATGGTGCACACACTTTTCTGATGGACACTCTGCTATTATCCACTCCAGAAACCCACTTTCCCTTCACAATCTTTACAATATATATCTTACAATACTAATAGTTCTGTAGTGTTTAAAGACTAAAATCACACTCTTGATGTCACCTAAATGAGGATGAGGTTCTGCTTTTGAGTCTGGTTCCTCTCAAGGTTTCTTCCTCATAATATCTGAGGGAGTTTTCCTGCTCATCAGAGATAAATACACATCATTCACCTTAACTCTTAAATTCTGTAAAGCTGCTTTGAGACGATGTCTGTTGTGAAAAACGCAATAGAAATAAACTTGACACAGTATCCGTGCATACACTACACTTGGTATTTTTTCTGTGGATTAGATTTATTTCTGAGTATTGGCTCCTCCTCCACTGAAGGAATGCTCATGCTGTGAGTATGGAGCAGCGTGATACCTGCCCTAATGGGCCTCTGTTTTTTACAGCTTGTTGCAAGTCTTATTTTGACGCCTAAGAAAAAAATATTGATTACATGACCGAAATTGGACCAAAAGGACATTTATCTCTATATGTAAATGAGGACTTAATGAGGGTTAACACTTGTTAATTGGTTGCTGTATGTAGAGATATACAGTACGCATGTCTCTATATTTGTGACTGTGGTTTTGAAGAGCATGATGGTGATTGTAAAAATCTTTCAAAAGAGGATTTAATAACTTCTGCAGTCGTCCATTTTTTTTTTCCAGCTTCAGTTTAGAGACATTTAGAGATCCAAAGGTGGTGATTTACCACATCGTGTTCACTATTTAGTTAAGATCAGCTGAAATGCAGAAACAATGTGAATGTGCAAATCTCAGAAAAGTAAGAATGATGGATTGATGGCATTGGTGTTTCGCTCCATCACAACATTAAGCCCTGCTGCACAAATCTCTCATAAATCATTTCATTTCAGCTTCTGAATCTCTTTCAGAAACCGCAGTGGTGTTTCTTTCTGCACCCCAGCACGAGACCTCGTTTAGAACATTTCCAGAAACAATTCCAGAAACAGAAACACTTCTAATTTTTAAGCCTTATGGGGAAAATGCCCTACATAAGTGAAATAGTTTACCCTGGTATATAATTAACTCTATTATAGAATCTTATTCACATTATTATAAAGACTACTTTTGAAATATTTTTAAAATAAAACATTTACCTGAACATATTTCAGACGTTATCATAAAGTTGGATCATAAAAAATGAATGGATCACATGGTGTGTTACAAGAAATGAAACTAGATGATATGATTGTTACTGTATACCTTCAGGTTGAGGCAAAACAAACTCAAGTGCACATATAATATATTAGAACTTTCTCTCTGTCTGTAGACAAAAACTCACACAACATTCACATTGTTTTTGTTGAACATGACCAACTTAAACCGAGCCAGATTTCGTCTCAACACTGCCATCTAGTGGGTGTCAACGCCACACTGAAGAACCTGGTGAGGCCAAATTTATTATAATGTACAGTATGTCAGGGATGTTATGGTTATGGTACAACTCACTCATTCACACAAATTATATTTACCCCCTAGTCACCTGCGATTGGCTGGAAGTTCAGGTGTGAATAGTGGATTGTGATTGGCTGGAGGTTCAGGTGTGAATAGTGGATTGTGATTAGCTGGAGGTTCAGGTGTGAATAGTGGATTGTGATTGGCTGGAAGTTCAGGTGTGAATAGTGGATTGTGATTGGCTGGAAGTTCAGGTGTGAATAGTGGAATGTGATTGGCTGGAAGTTCAGGTGTGAATAGTGGATTGTGATTGGCTGGAGGTTCAGGTGTGAATAGTGGATTGTGATTGGCTGGAAGTTCAGGTGTGAATAGTGGATTGTGATTGGCTGGAGGTTCAGGTGTGAATAATGGATTTGTGATTGGCTGGAGGTTCAGGTGTGAATAATGGATTTGTGATTGGCTGGAGGTTCAGGTGAGAATAGTGGATTGTGATTGGCTGGAGGTTCAGGTGTGAA
>NW_028149081.1:52500-63069 GCF_946808225.1 Silurus aristotelis
CAATACACACACACACACACACACACACACACACACACACACACACACACACACACACACACAGTGTTCCAATACACATATATTTATATAGTGACCAAATACACACACAAACACACACACACATTTATATAGTGACCAAATACACACACAAACACACACACACATTTATACAGTGACCAAATACACACACAAACACACACACACATTTATACAGTGACCCAGTACCGAACACACATACACACACACACACACACACACAGTGGCCCAATACACACACACACACAAACACACAGTGGCCCAATACACACACACACACACACACACACACACACACACACACACACACACAGTGGCCCAATACACACATGCACGAATGGGCAAAATATATAGAAATAGAAAGATATCAGGTTTGCTGATGTCGTGTTTAGAAACGTGGTATCGTCTGACCCCAGCGCAGTTTCTCTCCTCCATTCTGATACAGATAACAGCAGGTCGGTTCCTGACCTGTTCCTGCTGTTAAAAGAGATGTTATGAGATAGCGTATGAAAGACCCGAGGTTACTCACTGTAAGGAGAAGAGCACGCCGAAGCTGGAGAGGAGGATCATGGGTAGAAGGCAGTACCCCAGGACGCTGGCTACGCAGCCGAATGACACGCCCGTCAGGCTCATGAGGTTCAGGAGACAGTACATGCCCAGGCATCCGATAGCACTAATCCCATACACGTATCCGAACTGGATCTTACCCGTCTACATGCATAAGAACATGTGAGGAACAACGTGTAAGACTTCATCCAAAAACATCAATAACAACTACAGTTCTAACCATAAGATCCAACTTTCAGTTATTAAATCAGACCCGGAGTTATTAGATCAGACCCAGTTATTAAATCAGACCCAGAGTTATTAGAAAGGACCTGTAGTTATTAGATTGGAGCTCTAGTAATTAGATCAGACCTGCAATTATTAACTCAAAACCATAGTTATTAGTTCAAGCCTGAAGTGATTAGATTGGAGCTCTAGTAATTAGATCAGACTCGTAATGTGTTTTGATCAGAGCTTTAGTTATTAGATCAGACCCATAGTATTTAGATCAGACCTGTAGTTACTGCAGCTACTACAATATATATATAAAATATACATTAGAAATGAGGCAGATATAGAAATATAATAATAAGTAATATAATAATTAACTATAGATATTAGATATATTATGGTGCTGATCTCAGTCCAATCTGAACTACGTCTCACTCATCTACATGCATAAGAACACAAGAGGCAGTAGTGTAAAGTACTGTGGAAGGTTATAAACATGCGCTCGCTCCAACACTCCGGAGCAGAGCTGATACCTACAAGCAGCAGAGTCGCCCCGAACGCCAAACAGAACACCATGGGTCCAGCCAGATCCGTCTCATTCATTATACTGCCATCTGCTGCCTTCATGGGGTGTAGCACCGTCAGCGTCTTCTGCCAGATGTGGTCAAAGTTGATTCCCAACTCTGCAGGGAGAAGATTAGGTGAGTAAATATAACCTAGAATTATTATTATTTTTTTTTTTAACCATCAATACATTTTTATTAGAATCATAACACTTTATAACCACACAATCTAGACATATATATTTTATGGACACCGGAACTTTTTCCTTCTTCAGAAACCTCCTCAACTGTTCCACTGGGGTTTAGGGTGTGGCTATGGGGATTAGTGTTCATTACACTATCAGAGTATTAGTGAGATACTGATGTTGCAGGAGGTGAGAAATCATCTCGAGGTCCAGGTTCAGGGGTCTGTCCAAGATATATGAGATATTCAACCTTCAAATCGACAAGCATGGTGCCTCCATGGTGCTCGTTTTGCGCTCAGGAGCATCGCAAGGTAGTTTTTACTACTTTATACAAAATCATGTAAAATTGATGAGTAAAATTTAGAATCATGTAGAAATGAGTATAGTCAAATCTTTAGAATCCTGATTCTCATAAAGAAGGAGATTTTTTGTGTGTGTGTGTGTGTGTGCGTGTGTGTGTGTATGTGTGTGTGCTTTACCCTCCAGCAGGGGCGGTTCGTCTTCGAAGCTGCTGCTGTACATGGCCTGTGAGGAGGCAGGTGTGAACGCAGGTGTGGGCTGATAGATCTGTCCTGTGTAAGGCTGCTGAGGCTGCATCAGCGGTGCTGCGCTGTAACCCATAGGCTGTGAATAATCGTACTGACCGTACTGCCTTGGAACACACACACACACACACACACACACACACACACACACACACACACACACACACACGCAGACACACACGCAGACACACACGCAGACACACACGCAGACACACACGCAGACACACACACTGCTTTCCAGCACTGATTCTAAACACAGCATGATTAACTTTTTGTTTAAACATATACATCAAATAAAATGTTCTTTGATGGTTTATCACATCAGTCTGTCTTTCTTTTTTTCATGGTAGTTATATGATCAGAATTTAAAACTATATAAAGTATTTGATATGTATTTTTGTTATTTTCCTCAATGATTCGTTATTATTTTTATTTGGAGTATATTATACACACTGATTATTTTAGTAATCGAAAATTTTACCGATTATTCCATCCATTCATTTTTTCAACTTTATATCTCGTAATTCAGACTTTTTTTTTTCTCGCAATTTCTCATAAACGTCCGACATTGCTGGTGCATCCACCAGTAAGCATGTTGTGGGGCTGAGGTTTGAAGCTGTTGGTGTATGAACGAGGCTCCTCTGCTCCATCTGTCGATTCCGTTTCCTCCAGAGCTGATTGTTAGACGGAGTTCTCTCCAGGGATCAGAGGATTTGTTTGATTCCATTCGATTCTATTGATTGAAGCCGATTTTATTGTCATGTGTAAAACCTTTTGGCACTACAGGGGTGACGCCGCCTCATTTGAAAAATTTGAGAAGAAAAAAACCTCGGAATTGCCAGAAATAAAGTTGGATGTTGAGATGTTCGTTGGGAGTGACGACGATGGACAGGATTAGAGATGAGTTTATTAGAGGGACAGCGCATGTAGGGCGTTTTGGAGACAAGGTGAGGGAGGTGAGATTGAGATGGTTTGGACATGTGCAGAGGAGGGACATGGGGTCTATCAGTAGGAGAATGCTGAGGATGGAGACACCAGGAAGGAGGAAAAGAGGAAGATCAAGAGGAGGTTTATGGATGTGGTGAGGGAAGACATGCAGGTAGTTGGTGTGAAAGAGGCAGATGTAGAGGACAGGGGGGTATGGAGATGGATGTGGAGACCCCTGAGGGGAGAAGCCGGAAGAAGAAGTCGGAATTGCAAAAATAAAGTCGGAAATGCGAGAAAAAAGTGGGAATACTTTCTTCTTCTTCTTTTTTTTTGTTGTGTCTGCTGCGGCTTTTCCATATGAATCTTCTCCTCCCCCTCGCTGTTTTCTATCCATTCCTCCATTTTTTCATTCTGAGGCGTCTTCAGTATTCACCTGTCCAGAGCGCTCCAGAGTTAAGCGGGTGGTGCGACAGTATAATGGTCCGTGGGGAAACACAGTGCTTCATGTGAAGGTAAATGGACTAAAACGAAGCTTTGAGGCAAAAAAAATTTTTTGTATTGGATTTACTCGAGGAATCGTTTAAACCCTAAACTGTTATAAACAACGTTTTCTTCAATCAGAGACCACCGTGTTCAACATCTACAGCCTGAAGATCCATGAAGCTACTGAATTACTTTAAGTTACTTCAACGAGGTACAAATAAAACTAAATGAAACTGAAAATCTATTTTGGGTATTAATAATGAAGACAGATTGAGTTTTACTTGCTGTACGGATCATCTGCGTTGCTGTAGGTGTATCCGCCCTGGTTCTGCTCATCTACACTGTACGGAGACTGGAAGAAGTCTGTGTTAAAGCTCTCAAACCCAGACATGGTGACGGCCTGGTTAAAGGAGAACACACACACACGCACACACAGTGTGAAATCAGATATATTGGTGTCTAGTTATTAGATTAAAGCTTTCATTTTTAGATCAGAGCTCTAGCTATTAGATCAGACTCGTAGTCATTAGATCAGATCCATAGTTACTAGATCAGACCTGTGGGTATTAAATCAAAACTCTATTATTACATCAGACCTGTAGTTATTAGATCAGACCCATAGTTACTAGATCAGACATTTCGTTATAAGAGCTCTATTAATACATCAGACTGATAGTAATTACATCAGACCCACAGATATTAGATCAGACCTGTAATTATTACATCAGACACACAGCTAATAGATCAGACCTGTAATTATTACATCAGAGCCACAGCTATTAGATCAGACCTGTACATATTACATCAGACCCACAGATATTAGATCAGACCTGTAATTATTACATCAGATACACAGATAATAGATCAGAGCCACAGCAATAAGATCCGACTTATAATTATTACATCAGACCCACAGCTATTAGATCAGACATGTACTTATTACATCAGACCCCCAGATAATAGATCAGACCTGTAATGATTACATCAGAGCCACAGCTATTAGATCAGACCTGTACTTATTACATCAGACCCACAGATATTAGATCAGACCTGTAATTATTACATCAGATACACAGATAATAGATCAGAGCCACAGCAATAAGATCCGACTTATAATTATTACATCAGACCCACAGCTATTAGATCAGACATGTACTTATTACATCAGACCCCCAGATAATAGATCAGACCTGTAATTATTACATCAGACCCACAGCTATTAGATCAGACATGTACTTATTACATCAGACCCCCAGATAATAGATCAGACCTGTAATTATTACATCAGAGCCACAGCTATTAGATCAGACCTGTACTTATGACATCAGCCCCACAGATTAGACCAGCGCTGTAGTTATGAGATCAGACCTTTACTTATTTATTAAATTAGACATTCTGATGAAAATGAAATGCTACTAAGATCATTAATGTGTCAGTGATCTAGTGAATGTGATATTGATTAGCTAAGCTAACACAGCTAATGTAATGTAGCATGTCAGAGACTGGAGATGAAGGAGACACAGAGTTAAACTCTAAAACTAGAATAATCCTGACCTCCGGAATTAAACTTCCCTTTTAGAGCTCCGAGTCACAGCTTCACTCCCACATCATCTCCGAGCTCCGAGTCTCACTAGAAAAAACCCACATATGAAGATGAAGCCAGAGAGAAACACTGAGATGTTTACCTGCAGCAGTCAGTGTGTGTGGAACCGCGTTTACAAACACAACCTGCTCCGCTAACCAGCTACGTGTCAAGGCTGGGATTATTCACTTCCGGGTAATGAGGAACTGAAAACGAAACAAAATGGCGGCTTGGGGGTGGCGCGCGCCCTCTACACGTGTGCGCGGTATTGCATCTAAACCACGTGGGGAGAACTTCAGACCATAAATCTGACCATAATACAGCCATGACATAATGTCCACCTGCCTAATATTGTGTTGGTCCTTCTTCCCCTGACCCGTGGAACATTAACAGCATGAACTTCTTCAGCTCGTCTGCTGGATTTGACCCAGTCGTCTAGACGTCACAATTTCTCAAACTCGCTCAAATCCTCCCATTTTTCCTCCTTCTAACATCAACTTTAAGTCACGTGATGAAACAAAAAAGAGAAAACAAACATGACAACAATTCTTCCTGATATTCAGATTATTGTCATTCCAACTGTATACAGTGCAGTGAAACGAAATTGCCACATTTAGTTAATGGTTATTATCCATGACGCTGTGATGATGCTGCCTCTAGAACACGCTTTTATGCCAAATACGCAGAAAAATGAAATACTTATCACGAGCAAACAGTGTTTGAATGTAGAGATCACAAGAAAATTAAGCCATGATCACGAGAAAACAAGAAAAAAAACGATAATGCAAGGACTCTCAGGACCTCCGTACCAAGCTGCTACATTAATTATAATTTAACAACAGGGAACTACACAAAACTCCAAACTAACAACATAAAGTGCACATGTGCAACATTTAGTGCAAAAAAACACAATATAGGACATGGAGACAGAAACACAGTGAGACTGTAACACTGACCAGTACAGTACAGAATGTTCATGCAGCTCAGTGGTTTATATTAAAATACAAATAAATACGGTACATATAAACAAGAACCTCAAGGAACAAATGTGCAAAAGAGCAATGACTGGATATGAGAAGAAAGAATGTCACTGTGCTGTAAACCACTGTCACCTTTACCTTGTGAGAAGAAACTGTTCCACAGTCTGGACTTGAGGGACTGAATGGGGAATCAACATGTAGTGTATTAAAGAGAGACCCTGGTGATCTTCTCACCCGTCCTCACTATCTGCTGTAGGGCCTTATAATCTAAAACGGTGCAATTTCCAAACCAGTTGCTTGGGATACTCTTGATGGTCCCTCTGTAGAAGGTTGTGATGATGTGTGGTGGGATCTGGGTCTTCTTCAGCTCTTTTAGGAAGTAAATTTAAAATCGTCCCTAATGAGGGGAAACTTTCCCAAGATGGAACAATCTGTATGTGTCCGTGTCTAATCCAGATTCAACATGGGAACGATGTAGAAATGTCAGTAGGGTGTGTAGATTCTGGCTCCATGATTTGGTGCATAGTTATTAATTTGTCCTGTACCTGTCTGTCTATTCCCTAAAAAACAAGAATCTCAACAAAATGGAGGTTTAACCAATCTGACGCAACTAATTAGTGACACTGACCAGGTAGATACTAAGGATGAATAGATTAGATAGATAGATAGATAGATAGATAGATAGATAGATAGATAGATAGATAGATAGATAGATAGATAGATAGATAGATAGATAGATAGATAGATAGATAGATAGATAGATAGATAGATAGACTATTTTTATGTTAGAATCTGTTTGTCCTGTAAGCTTCATGTCTCACTTCTGTCTCATAAAACCTGCCTGCTCAAATCTCGTCCAGACTCTATTTCTGTGGCACTAGTCATCAGCAGAGGCAATGTTTTTCCACAGTCTGTAAAAGCTTCAGTGTGTGGATCAGTGGATCAGTGTGCATTAATCAGCATTAGACCCAAATCTGAGTTTTTATTTTACACCTTGATGTATTTTATAAAGGGTAAAGTTTGACGCTTGAATTTCTTATAAAAGTTTTTTCAAGAAAACAATCCTAGAAAGTAAAAAAAAAAAAAAATAATAATATATATATATATATATATATATATATATATATATATATATATATATATATATATATATATATATATTATTATTATTATTATTATTATTATTATTATTATTATATAATAATAATAATAATAGTTATAATAAAAGTTTCATTTTTATATATTTTTGATGTGATAAATTTCTCTTAATAAAAAATAATGGAAAACGTTTCCTAGTGTGTGTAAAGAAGAGAACATCATGTCTTTGTAAACACTTCAGCATGAGTCGTGTTGATAATAAACCTGTGTGTTGTTTAATGCACAGCAGGGTAATGATGTAAAACCCAGGTGTTTTTTTTAAATCCTGTTGTTTTTTTCCCCACATGACAGAACATATTGTAATTAAGGTACATTCCTCCAGAACATGTAGACGTACCGGAGCCTTCACATAACTCAAGATTATTTATTTATAGGTTGTGTAATGAAGCAGCGACGGCATGAAGACATGGAAAGCAAAGCTGGAGGTGACGACACAGAGGCAGTGACAGCAGAGGCACAGATCTGTTTCTGATAAAAAAAAAACAACATTTGGCAGAGGGGTAGAGAGAGAGAGAGAGAGAGAGAGAGAGAGAGAGAGAGAGAGAGAGAGAGAGGGAGAAGAGAGATAGAGAGAGAGAGAGAGAGAGAGAGAGAGAGAGAGAGAGAGAGAGAGAGAGAGAGAGAGAGAGAGAAAGAGATAGAGAGAGAGAGAGAGAGAGAGAGAGAGAGAAAGAGAGAGAGAGAGAGAGAGAGAGAGAGAGAGAGAGAGAGAAAGAGATAGAGAGAGAGAGAGAGAAAGAAAGTGTGAGAGAGAGAGAGAGAGAGAGAGAGGAGAGAGAGAGAGAAAGAGATAGAGAGAGAGAGTGAAAGAAAGTGAGAGAGAGAGAGTGAGAGAGAGAGAGTGAGAGAGAGAGCGAGAGAGAGAGAGAGAGAGAGAGAGTGAGAGAGAGAGAGAGAGAGAGAGAGAGAGAAAGAGATAGAGAGAGAGAGAGAAAGAAAGTGTGAGAGAGAGAGAGAGAGAGAGAGAGAGAGAGAGAGAGAGAGAGAGAGAAAGAGATAGAGAGAGAGAGTGAAAGAAAGTGAGAGAGAGAGAGTGAAAGAAAGTGAGAGAGAGAGAGTGAGAGAGAGAGAGTGAGAGAGAGAGCGAGAGAGAGAGAGAGAGAGAGAGAGAGAGAGAGAGAGAGATTGCATCTGTACAAGGAGAATGAGGATAAGTTTAAGAAAGAAAACTCATCCTCCTGTGAGTGTCTTTGCACAGAGGCTTATTGTGTGTCAGGAATAACACACACACACACACACACACACACACACACACACACACACACACACACACACACACACACACACACACACACACACACACACACACACACACACACATTTTGTGGACACCTGAGCACAAGATTGCTATGTGCTTTTTAAACATCTTATTCCACATTTACTCTTCATTTCCTGTTAGAACGAGCTCCACTCCTCTAAGAAGATGTTCCACTAGATTTGTGGTTGTTAGTAAAAGTCAGGTACTGATGTGTGTGATATTATTTATGAACAACATAGAATACATTTACAATAAAGCAGGAGTACAGATTGTGAACGCAGGGTGTATAAATCATCAGAAATGCACATCTGCATAATAAACTCAATTTTTACAGATAAATTGAGAAATGGAGAATTTCTGCCCTTTAAAATGCCATTTATTAAATTTTACACTCTAATTTAAGTTCCATGTAATCAGCTTGAGCTCTTTATCTGCTTAAATTAAGGAGAATTCAGAGTGATTTCCTATTCCAGGTCGGTGAATTCTCTATGCCGGAACCAATGGGAATGTTTTCTCTTTTCTCTGGAAGACTGCATAATTATCGAGTTTGATGTATTGTTATAGAAAATAAACCGATTAGACGTTACATCAAAAGTCTTAAACGTATTTAGCTACACATTACTCATAATATGAGGTGGCATCAAAATGTTGGAGACAAGATTTGTAACATGCCAACAGATGGCAGCACAAGGCTGCATGCAAAGTCACAGGGAGCACCGGACCTTCATACATCAGTGTGCCAAAAAACATGTGTACACTGTAAACTACTCACAGCAAGACAACGCACTCTGTCACCAAGCTCCTCATCACACGTGAGTTTCTTGCCGGGAACAACATTATCTCACTTCACAATACTCGACAGATGTGGCTCCTACTGACTTCGTCCTCTTTCTGAAGATCAAGATGCAGCTCAAAGGTCGTCGTTTTGACACCGATGTAGACATTCGCCATGAATCGCAGAAGGTGCTTGATATGCTTAAAAAAGTTCCAGGAAACATTCATGAAGAACGCTGGGAGCGCTGTATTGCTGTGCAAGGGGATTATTTGGAAGGTGGTGTGGAAATGTAGATCAATAAAGTGCTTTGTAAACAGGACTACAGCAGAGTTATGGAGAACTGCTCTGGGTGAGTTGTTCCTGTTGTAGCTCGACGCTAAAAACACAAAATATCATTTCATGTAAAACGTTAGACACTGTTTAAAAAAGAGAGAGTTTTCTCTTTAACTTTTATTTCCGTTTTTGATGTACCATATGATTTTTCCATGCTCACATTTTTCTAGTGAAATATATTCTGAAAAAAAGTGGAAACTATAAACTATAACATCACGCAACATTTAGTCTCCAATAAATTCTAACGTCATCCATCTTCAGAGTGTGATGGGACAAACTGGGTCAGATAAAACACATCATTTTTATCATTTTATAGCATTTTATTGTTATAAGAATATAGAGTTAAATTTCTTTTTTTAATAAAATCTTTTTTTTAAGTTTCATTTTTAATCTTTTGGCCACCAGATGTCCTCATTGTTCTCCCATGTTTTCTCGCCAGTGTCTGTTTAAGCGTCATTACTGCCACCTGTGTTCTGTTCCTCCTGTGTGTATTTCAATCACTTTTTTCACGGTTTCTTTGTTTGGTTCATGACATTGCCATTCTTCTTCATCCTTCTGTTGTACAAGCCAAACCTGTGCAAGTGTTTTCACCCATTTTTCCTAATTATGCACAAGTGTCTTATTTTTGTCTCAATTTCAGTTTTTCTCGTATCCATAGTTTTTAAAATTTTTTTATTGTTATCTGTTGGTAATTATCTGTGGTTGGCTTTGTGTGTTAATTAGGTTTTTCTTTGTCGATTGTGTGTTTGTGCTGAGCAAACAATTACCTCTTATTTTGGGCCAAATGGCAAAAGTGTCTAAGAGAACCAGCATGCCCACACCCCTGGAAATGAAAAACCCACGCTGTGGAATATGGCACTAAACCACACGGCCACAGTGGAGGAGTGCCGGTCAGAGCCAAGTGTGTGTGTGTGTGTGTGTGTGTGTGTGTGTGTGTGTGTGTGTGTGTGTGTGTGTGTGTGTGTGT
>NW_028149080.1:5000-12500 GCF_946808225.1 Silurus aristotelis
ACTATATAATAGAATACAGTAGAGTACAGTAATATAGAATAGAATACAGTAGAGTACAGTAATATAGAATAGAGTACAGTAGAGTACAGTAATATAGAATAGAGTAGAGTACAGTAATATAGAATAAAATAGAGTAAAGTACAGTACTATAGAATAGAATACAGTAGAGTACAGTAATATAGAATAGAATACAGTAGAGTACAGTAATATAGAATAGAGTACAGTACAGTACTATAGAATAGAATACAGTAGAGTACAGTAATATAGAATAGAATAGAGTAGAGTAGAGTACTATAGAATAGAATACAGTAGAGTACAGTAATATAGAATAGAATACAGTAGAGTACAGTAATATAGAATAGAGTACAGTACAGTACTATAGAATAGAATACAGTAGAGTACAGTAATATAGAATAGAATAGAGTAGAGTACAGTACTATAGAATAGAATACAGTAGAGTACAGTAATATATAATAGAATAGAGTAGAGTACAGTAATATAGAAAAGAGTACAGTACAGTACTATATAATAGAATACAGTAGAGTACAGTAATATAGAATAGAATACAGTAGAGTACAGTAATATATAATAGAATAGAGTAGAGTACAGTAATATATAATAGAATAGAGTAGAGTACAGTAATATATAATAGAATAGAGTAGAGTACAGTAATATATAATAGAATACAGTAGAGTACAGTAATATAGAATAGAATACAGTAGAGTACAGTAATATAGAATAGAATACAGTAGAGTACAGTAATATAGAATAGAGTAGAGTACAGTAATATAGAATAAAATAGAGTAAAGTACAGTACTATAGAATAGAATACAGTAGAGTACAGTAATATAGAATAGAATACAGTAGAGTACAGTAATATAGAATAGAATAGAGTAGAGTACAGTAATATAGAATAAAATAGAGTAAAGTACAATACTATAGAATAGAATACAGTAGAGTACAGTAATATATAATAGAATAGAGTAGAGTACAGTAATATAGAATAGAGTACAGTACAGTACTATAGAATAGAATACAGTAGATTACAGTAATATATAATAGAATAGAGTACAGTACAGTAATATAGAATAGAATACAGTAGAGTACAGTAATATAGAATAGAATAGAGTACAGTACAGTACTATATAATAGAATACAGTAGAGTACAGTAATATAGAATAGAATAGAGTAGAGTACAGTAATATAGAATAAAATAGAGTAGAGTACAGTAATATAGAATAAAATAGAGTAAAGTACAGTACTATAGAATAGAATACAGTAGAGTACAGTAATATAGAATAGAATAGAGTAGAGTACAGTAATATAGAATAGAATACAGTAGAGTACAGTAATATAGAATAGAATAGAGTAGAGTACAGTAATATAGAATAGAATAGAGTACAGTACAGTAATATAGAATAGAATACAGTAGAGTACAGTAATATAGAATAGAATAGAGTACAGTACAGTACTATATAATAGAATACAGTAGAGTACAGTAATATAGAATAGAATAGAGTAGAGTACAGTAATATAGAATAAAATACAGTAGAGTACAGTAATATAGAATAAAATAGAGTAAAGTACAGTACTATAGAATAGAATACAGTAGAGTACAGTAATATAGAATAGAATAGAGTAGAGTACAGTAATATAGAATAGAATACAGTAGAGTACAGTAATATAGAATAGAATACAGTAGAGTACAGTAATATAGAATAGAATAGAGTAGAGTACAGTAATATAGAATAGAATACAGTAGAGTACAGTAATATAGAATAGAATAGAGTAGAGTACAGTAATATAGAATAAAATAGAGTAAAGTACAGTACTATAGAATAGAATACAGTAGAGTACAGTAATATATAATATAATAGAGTAGAGTACAGTAATATAGAATAGAGTACAGTACAGTACTATAGAATAGAATACAGTAGAGTACAGTAATATATAATAGAGTACAGTACAGTACTATATAATAGAATAGAGTAAAGTACAGTAATATAGAATAGAATACAGTAGAGTACAGTAATATAGAATAGAATAGAGTACAGTACAGTACTATATAATAGAATAGAGTAAAGTACAGTAATATAGAATAGAATACAGTAGAGTACAGTAATATAGAATAGAATAGAGTACAGTACAGTACTATATAATAGAATACAGTAGAGTACAGTAATATAGAATAGAATACAGTAGAGTACAGTAATATAGAATAGAATAGAGTAAAGTACAGTAATATAGAATAGAATACAGTAGAGTACAGTAATATAGAATAGAATACAGTAGAGTACAGTAATATAGAATAGAGTACAGTGGAGTACAGTAATATAGAATAGAATAGAGTAGAGTACAGTAATATAGAATAGAATAGAGTAGAGTACAGTAATATAGAATAGAATAGAGTAGAGTACAGTAATATAGAATAGAATACAGTAGAGTACAGTAATATAGAATAGAATACAGTAGAGTACAGTAATATAGAATAGAATACAGTAGAGTACAGTAATATAGAATAGAGTAGAGTGGAGTACAGTAATATAGAATAGAATACAGTAGATTACAGTAATATAGAATAGAATACAGTAGAGTACAGTAATATAGAATAGAGTAGAGTGGAGTACAGTAATATAGAATAGAATACAGTAGAGTACAGTAATATAGAATAGAATACAGTAGAGTAAAGTAATATATAATAGAGTACAGTGGAGTACAGTAATATAGAATAGAGTACAGTGGAGTACAGTAATATAGAATAGAGTAGAGTAGAGTACAGTAATATAGAATAGAGTACAGTAGAGTACAGTAATATAGAATAGAGTACAGTAGAGTACAGTAATATAGAATAGAATACAGTAGAGTACAGTAATATAGAATAGAGTACAGTAGTATAAATGAGTCTAGTTGGTAAACATGGAGCTGTACTGAACTATGTGTAAGACTATGTAAACTCTATATATTAGATTGTTGCTTTATGGTTTGTTTGTGTCTGTATTACATCACCAGATATTAATAACCAGTATTTATGACCTGAACTCTTTCATCTGGAGACAGAATGAAAAAAAAAAAAAAAAAACCCTTTTTTTTGTCCTGTTATTGCATCCTTCCAAATAGTTGTAAAAATAAAGAACCTGGCAACTCTGACCCTCTGTCTCATCCATATCTCTGAAAGATTTCAATCTACAACATCTCTCCAGCTTTCCAGAGCTTCTCTTCTCACAGATTGAGAATGATGGATGCTTTCATCAAATCTTTAAAAATAGAGTTTGTGTTTTCCTTCACTTTCCTTCGGTCTTCACATGGAGCATGTAAGAAGGGAAAATAGTAAAGGACAAAAAAAATAATCCCACACTGGGTTCACATACGGGATTATATCATCTGCTGCCAAATCCATTCGCACAAAATCACACACAAACACAAAACACTTCATTGTCAAGCTTCTCAACCTTAACAGAAGATGAGATACTGCAAGCCATCCAATCTTGCAATCCCACCACCTGCCCTCTGGATCCAATCCCTTCAACTAAACTTCAGACAATCTCACAAGACCTCCTGCCCTTCATCTCCACAATCATCAACGGGTCCTTAACACCTGGCCATGTGCCAAATACCTTCAAGCAAGCAAGGGTCATTCCCATCTTAAAGAAACCTGCTCTGGATCCATCAGACATCAACATCTACAGACCGGTATCCCTTCTCTCCTTTCTTTCTAAATCTCTGAAACGCACTGTTTTTAACCAACTGTCTGTCTATCTCTCACAAAACAACCTCCATGATCCGAACCAGTCTGGGTTCAAAGCAGCACATTCCACAGAGATGGCCCTTTTGGCTGCTTCTGAGAAACTGCATGCTTCTCGGTCAGCCAAGCTGTCATCTGTACTTATCTTCCTGGACCTTTCAGCAGCATTTGACACAGTCAACCACAAGACTCTCGTGTCTACCCTCAAGATCCGCGGTATCCGCGGAACAGCATGGAGGTTTGCTTTCGACCTAGATGTCGCTCATACCAGGAAACATGGAGGGGATCCACATCTACCCCATGCAGACTCTCCTCTGATTTCCCACAAGGCTCAGTACTTGGTCCCCTCCTTTTCTTCTATACCCACTCCATTGGTGAAGTCATATCCTCACATGGGTTTTCTTATCACTTCTATGCAGATGACACTTAACTCATCTTTTCTTTCCCTTCATCAGATACCACAGCTTCCGCTCGGATCTCGGCATGCTTGACAGACATATCTTCATGGATGGGTGCTCACCAACTAAAACTCAACCCCACCAAAATAGAACTGCTGGTCATCCCAGGTGATTCATCTCCAGGTCAAGAGCTCCGAATAACACTTCATGACTCTCTGCTCTCCCCTTCAGCCACTGCTCATAACCTTGGGGTAACTATGGACAATGAACTGTCCTTCTTCTCACATGTGGCTAATGTTGCTCGTTCTTGTCGATTTCTTCTCTACAACATCCAAAGGATTCAACCATTTCTGTCCACACAGGCTGCCCAGGTTCTTGTTCAGTCTCTTGTGATTTTGAGACTGGACTACTGCAGCTCTCTGCTGGCAGGTCTTCTCCTGAACGCTATTCATCCACTGCAAATGATCCAAAACGCAGCTGCACGACTTGTGTTCAATCAGCCCAAGTTCTCCCACACCACCCCACTGCTGCTCCTCCACTGGCTTCCAGTAGCTGCACGTATCAGATTCAAAACACTGAAGCTTGTCTACAAAGTCAAAAATGGACCAGCACCATCTTACCTCAGAGACCTCATCACATCTCACACTGCACCACGCTGTCTGAGATCCTCCAGCACTGCTCAACGGGTACCTCCTTCTCTCAGAATGAGAGGTAAGTACACTTCAAGGCTCTTCTCTGTTCTGGCACCGAGGTGGTGGAATGAACTTCCCCTAGTTGTCCAAACAGTCCCAAGTGACAGTTGAAGACTTTTATCTTTTAAAACATTAATAAAACACTTTCCAAGTTTGCTTTGTGTAAAAAACTGAGTTGTAGTGTGATTTTACTTAAGTTTGTAATCCAGTGTTGATGGAGACTCAAAGCTCTTTTGCACATCGCTCTGGACACGGACGTCTGTTAAATGCCATGAATGTGAATGTAAACACTGGAGTGTGTAATAATACTGCATAATACTGCATAATAGTGTAATACTAAGTATAGATTATACTCACACTCAATATACAGTGAGGAAAATAAGTATTTGAACACTCTGCTATTTTGCAAGTTCTCCCACTTAGAAATCATGGAGGGTCTGAAATTGTCATCGTAGCTGCATGTCCACTGTGAGAGACAGAATCTAAAAAAAAAAAATTCCAGAAATCACAATGTATGATTTTTAAACTATTTATTTGTATGATGCAGCTGCAAATAAGTATTTGAACACCTGAGAAAGTCAATGTTAATATTTGGTACAGGAGCCTTTGTTTGCAATTACAGAGGTCAAACGTTTCCTGTAGTTTTTCACCAGGTTTGCACACACTGCAGGAGGGATTTTGGCCCACTCCTCCACACAGATCTTCTCTAGATCAGTCAGGTTTCTGGCCTGTCGCTGAGAAACACGGAGTTTGAGCTCCCGCCAAAGATTCTCTATTGGGTTTAGGTCTGGAGACTGGCTAGGCCACGCCAGAACCTTGATATGCTTCTTACAGAGCCACTCCTTGGTTATCCTGGCTGTGTGCTTCAGGTCATTGTCATGTTGGAAGACCCAGCCTCGACCCATCTTCAATGCTCTAACTGAGGGAAGGAGGTTGTTCCTCAAAATCTCGCAACACATGGCCCCGGTCATCCTCTCCTTAATACAGTGCAGTCGCCCTGTCCCATGTGCAGAAAAACACCCCCAAAGCATGATGCTACCACCCCCATGCTTCACAGTAGGGATGGTGTTCTTGGGATGGTACTCATCATTCTTCTTCCTCCAAACACGTTTAGTGGAATTATGACCCAAAAGTTCTATTTTGGTCTCATCTGACCACATGACTTTCTCCCATGACTCCTCTGGATCATCCAAATGGCCACTGGCAAACTTAAGACGTGCCTGGACATGTGCTGGTTTAAGCAGGGGAACCTTCCGTGCCATGCATGATTTCATTATTAACCATGACGTCTTAGTGTATTACCAACAGTAACCTTGAAAATGGTGGTCCCAGCTCTTTTCAGGTCATTGACCAGCTCCTCCCGTGTAGTTCTGGGCTGATTTCTCACCTTCCTTAGGATCATTGAGACCCCACGAGGTGAGATCTTGCATGGAGCCCCAGTCCGAGGGAGATTGACAGTCATGTTTAGCTTCTTCCATTTTCTAATGATTGCTCCAACAGTGGACCTTTTTTCACCAAGCTGCTTGGCAATTTCCCCGTAGCCCTTTCCAGCCTTGTGGAGGTGTACAATTTTGTCTCTAGTGTCTTTGGACAGCTCTTTGGTCTTGGCCATGTTAGCAGTTGGATTCTTACTGATTGTATGGGGTGGACAGGTGTCTTTATGCAGCTAACGACCTCAAACAGGTGCATGTAATTTAGGATAATAAATGTAGTGGAGGTGGACATTTTAAAGGCAGACTAACAGGTCTTTGAGGGTCAGAATTCTAGCTGATAGACAGGTGTTCAAATACTTATTTGCAGCTGTATCATACAAATAAATAGTTTAAAAATTATATATTGTGATTTCTGGATTTTTTTTTTTTAGATTATGTCTCTCACAGTGGACATGCACCTGCGATGACAATTTCAGACCCCTCCATGATTTGGGAGTGGGAGAACATGCAAAATAGCAGCGTGTTCAAATCCTTATTTTCCTCACTGTATAACGGTGGGTTTAAAAGGTCCTGACACACACACACACACACACACACAAACGTTTTTCCAGATGTTGTTTTGCTTTGCTCATATTTCCCATTTAATAAAAGGGAGGAACGAGTGCAGGTTAACCACAACCTCAATTATATATGATCCCCTCATCTCTCTCTCTCTTTCTCTCTCTCTCTCTCTCTCTCACACACACACGCGCACACACACACACACACACACACACACACACACACACACACATACACACACACACAAAGGTTTGTTTTCTCTAAAATCCCTGCCAATCCGCTGTACTGATTGTGAGACTAAAGCACTACACAACACACCACTACACACCACTACACACTGCGGTTGTTCTGTGTAAGAAGTAAGGCTTTGTGAGTGATTGATCTGAGATTGTTTAGTTAGGTCTGGTCTGATCTCTTTAATACGCCTTTATCCTTCCAATAACCTTCACTCAATTACTGAGCCTATAAACCCCCTAATGGAGCTTACAGACCTCACTCTCTCTTTAGTCACGGGTCCAGCCTCAGTGGTGGTGTCTCCATCTCAAATAGCCTCAGTATGAAGCACATATCTTCACATGAGATGAAGAAAGGCAGGATTTTAGCGATTCAGGCAGAATGAATGGGTTTTCCTTTTCTCTTGGGGCAGAAAGAGTGAGATCCTTTTTAAAACTGCA
>NW_028149079.1:0-5000 GCF_946808225.1 Silurus aristotelis
AGAAAGAGAAGGAGGGAGGAAGGGAGGGAGAAAGAGAAGGAGGGAGGAAGGAGGGAGGGAGGGAGGAGGGAGGGAGGGAGAAAGAGAAGGAGGGAGGAAGGGAGGGAGGAAGGGAGGGAGAAAGAGAAGGAGGGAGGAAGGAGGGAGGGAGGGAGAGAAGGAGGGAGGGAGGGAGGGAAGGAGGGAGGGAGGGAGGGAAGGAGGGAGGGAGGGAGGGAGGGAGAGAAGGAGAGAAGGAGGGAGGGAGGGAGGGAGGGAAGGAGGGAGGGAGAAAGAGAGGGAGGGAGGGAGGGAGAGAGAAAGAGAGGGAGGGAGGGAGGGAGGGAGGGAGAAAGAGAGGGAGAGAGAAAGAGAGGGAGAGAGAAAGAAAGGGAGGGAGAGAGAAAGAGAGGGAGGGAGGGAGGGAGGGAGGGAGAAAGAGAGAGAGAGAGGGAGGGAGGGAGGGAGGGAGGGAGAGAGAGAGGGAGGGAGGGAGGGAGGGAGGGAGAAAGAGAGAGAGGGAGGGAGGGAGGGAGGGAGGGAGGGAGAAAGAGAGGGAGGGAGGGAGGGAGGGAGAGAAAGGGAGGGAGGGAGGGAGAAAGAGAGAGAGGGAGGGAGGGAGGGAGAGAAAGGGAGGGAGGGAGGGAGAAAGAGAGAGAGGGAGGGAGAAAGAGAGAGAGGGAGGGAGAAAGAGAGAGAGGGAGGGAGGGAGGGAGGGAGAAAGAGAGGGAGAGAGGGAGGGAGGGAGGGAGGGAGGGAGAAAGAGAGGGAGGGAGGGAGGGAGGGAGAGAAAGAGGGGGGGGGAGTACCTGAACTCCTCCACCTTCTCCACCTCTTCTCCCTGCAACCGCACCCTCCACTGCCCTCCCTCTCATTCACACACATGTACTCTGTCTTACTCCTACTGACTTTCATTCCCCTTCTCTCCAGCGTGTACCTCCACCTCTCCAGACTCTTCTCCACCTGCTCCCTACTCTCACCACTAATCACAATATCATCCAGAAACATCATAGTCCACAGAGACTCCTGTCTGCCCTCGTCCTTCAACTTGTCCATCACCACTGCAAACAGGAAAGGGTTAAGAGCTGATCCTTGATGCAGTCCGACCTTCACCTTGAACCAGTCTGTTGTTCCTACTGCACACTTTACTGCCGTCACACTGTCCTCATACATGTCCTGCACCACCCTCACATACTTCTCTGACACACCAGACTTCCTCATACAATACCACAACTCCTCTCTCGGCACCCTGTCGTACGCTTTCTCTAAATCCACAAATACACAATGCAACTCCTTCTGTCCTTCTCTATACTTCTCCATCAACATCCTCAAAGCAAATAAGGCGTCTGTGGTGCTCTTCCTCGGCATGAAACCATACTGTTGCTCACAGATGGTCACCTCTTCTCTCAGCCTGGCTTCCACTACTCTTTCCCATAACTTCATGGTGTGACTGATCAACTTAATTCCCCTGTAGTTACTGCAGGTCTGCACATCTCCCTTATGCTTAAAGATCGGTACCAGCACACTCCTTCTCCATTCCTCAGGCATCTTCTCACCTTCCAAAATCCTGTTAAACAATCTGGTTAAAAACTCCACTGGCATCTTTCCTAAACATCTCCACACTTCTACCGGTATGTCATCTGGTCCAACCGACTTTCCATTCTTCATCCTCTTAATCACTGATCTCACTTCCTCCTTACTAATCCTATCCACTTCCTGCTTCACCATCGCCATCATCATCCAACCTTCTCTCTCATTTTTCTTGTTCATCAGCTGCTCAAAATACTCCCTCCGTCTTCTCAACACACGCTAATCACTAGTAACACATTTCCATCTCCATCCTTTATTGCTTTTCCTTGGCTTTACTCCACATCCCTCTTCACCTGCTGAAGTAAATGTAATTCATACCTGTATATAATTTGATTTTTTCTTTCAACTACTGAGGTGAAAGAAATAAACAAATGAAATAATGAGCTTGAATGTTTCTGCAGCGTTCCTGTGTGAGTTAATGAAGTGTTATAGTCCTGTTGGATCTCAGTGTCAGGTGGTGAAGAATGAAGACATTCTTATTCCACAGTGCGTTTGTCCAACAACCTGCCCTCAGTTAGTACACACACACACACACACACTGTTTAGATTTTGATAATGAAAGTTCCCTCGTGTACTCAGTTTTCTCCTACAGGCTGCAGTGTGTAATACAGCAGGGTTACTGGTGGCCCTGTTTTGTGTATTTGTCCTACACTGTCTTGTGTTGTCTTTCTACTGTCTGTCTGCACTGTTTGCACCAGGTTGATTGGGTCTTTACTATTTAGCGCTTAGCCCATTAGCTTCCTTTCTCAGTTTTTTCTTCTTCTCTTTCCCTCCTTTGTCCAGGCAGTGGATAAAGACAGAATTTGTCAAATGGCACCCCCAAATGGCACTGGTTAAAATTGCACCCCCAAAAAAAAGTGTTAATTAAACATTCAGTTTTGTTTAGATTATTTTTAAAAAAATGGCCACTCATGTCCTGAAATTTGGACTATTGGCACCCCCACTGCTCGAAAACATTGGCACCCCCATACTCCGTGCTGTTCCAAACGCTCTCATCAGGTAAGTTATTCAGTTTCATGCGTCATTGTTTGTATCTTGTTTTTGTTGGTCCATAATCAGGCTTAGCCTCTCCATTTTCTTTTCCTTTTTCCATTTTCTTTTCCTTTTTCCAAGCTGGCTTTACTTATCCCCATTCTGGCTTTAAACATCCTCCCAGCTGCTCTGTTTTCCAAGTGAGTGGGCCTCTGCTATTTAGCACTTAGCCCACCAGCTTCCCATCTAAGTACTTTCGTTATTCTCTTTCCCCCCACTTCTCAGGCGGCAATATCTTTTCCTTTTTCCCAAACTGGCCCTACCTTTCCCGAAAGCTGGCTTTAAATCTTCCTTCAAGCTACTCTGTTTGCCAAGTAATTGGGCCTCTGCTATTTAGTGCTTAGCCATCCGGCCTTCTTGCACAGTTTTACACTCTGCTATTTAGTGCTTAGCCATCCGGCCTTCTTGCACAGTTTTACAAATTTTTTATAAACTGGCACCCCCAAATGGCACTGGTTTAACTGGCACCCCCAAAAAACACAGTGCTCATCGAACATTCCATTGTCTATAAGTATTTCTGCTATTTAGTGCTTAGCCATCCGGCCTTCTAGCACAGTTTTACATTATGCTATTTAGTGCTTAGCCATCCGGCCTTCCTGCACAGTTTTACAAATTTTTTATAAACTGGCACCCCCAAATGGCACTGGTTTAACTGGCACCCCCAAAAAACACAGTGCTCATCGAACATTCCATTGTCTATAAGTATTTCTGCTATTTAGTGCTTAGCCATCCGGCCTTCTAGCACGGTTTTACATTATGCTATTTAGTGCTTAGCCATCCGGCCTTCTTGCACAGTTTTACACATTTCTTATATAAGCTGGCACCCCCAAATGGCACTGGTTTAACTGGCACCCCCAAAAAACACAGTGCTCATCGAACATTCCATTCTCTATAAGTGTTTTTAAAAATTGGCCACTCAGGTCATGAAATTAGAATTATTGGCACTCTCTTATCAGGTAAGTTAGCCAGTTCAGGAAATATGCAGAAGGCCATGCAAGTGCAGCAACTCGGGGTGGCACGGGCTGGGTTAGGTTAGGGGAAATAGACGCAGCTCCAGGAACCATGCCAAAATCCGAGTGGGGATTAGGGTTGGGTTTAGGGTTAGGGTTAGGGGTTAGGGTTAGGGTTAGGGAGGGGTTGGGGTTAGGGTGGGGTTGGGGTTAGGGTTAGGGTGGGGTTGGGGTTAGGGTTAGGGAGGGGTTGGGGTTAGGGTTAGGGAGGGGTTGGGGTTAGGGTTAGGGGTTAGGGTTGGGGAGGGGTTGGGGTTAGGGTCAGGGAGGGGTTAGGGTTAGGGTCAGGGAGGGGTTGGGGTTAGGGTTAGGGTTAGGGTTGGGGTTAGGGTTAGGGTTAGGGTTAGGGAGGGGTTGGGGTTAGGGTTAGGGCTATGGATTGGTAAGGAAACTCAGATATAGACAAGCCCGGAGCCCACGTTGTGCACTGGCCTACTCCAAGTCACTAAGCACTCACATCTCCTCCGCCGCCGGTGACAAGTGGCAGGAAAATTGCCCTTAAACGTGTGTTTTTTTTGTTTTACGGATGAGAACTGGACATTTGCCCACTCTCTCTTTCTCTTGCTAGCGAGAAGTGGACATTTGCCCACTCTCTCTTTCCCTTGTTAGCAACCCTTTCCCTTTTTGACCTTTTAAATGGAGGGTGTTTCCCCTTTTTTTTATTTTAGCCAGTGACTTCTGATTTCATTCATTAATGCAGGACATTCGATTTCATTCATTAATGCAGGACATTTGCCTTTTCACAGATCCCCATGACGTCATTTTTAACGGTAAGTCTGTTGCAACGTTTCGGTTAATATAAACCTTCATCAGGCTTAGACTTACCATTTTCTCTTCCTTTTTCCATTTTCCAAACTGGCTGCACATTTTTCCATGTTGGCTTTAATCCTTTTTCACGAGATGTTCTGTTCACCAGGTGATTGGGTCTTTGCTATTTAGCGCTTAGCCCATTAGCTTCCTTTCTCAGTTTTTTCTTCTTCTCTTTCCTTCCATTTTCTTTTCCTTTTTCCATTTTCCAAACTGGCTTTGCATTTTTCCATGTTGGCTTTAATCCTTTTTCACGAGATGCTCTGTTTTCCAGGTGATTGGGTCTTTGCTAATTAGCGCTTAGCCCATTAGCTTCCTTTCTCAGTTTTTTCTTCTTCTCTTTCCTTCCATTTTCTTTTCCTTTTTCCATTTTCCAAACTGGCTTTGCATTTTTCCATGTTGGCTTTAATCCTTTTTCACGAGATGCTCTGTTTTCCAGGTGATTGGGTCTTTGATATTTAGCGCTTAGCCCATTAGCTTCCTTTCTCAGTTTTTTCTTCTTCTCTTTCCCTCCTTTGTCCAGGCAGTGGATAAAGACAGAATTTGTCAAATGGCACCCCCAAATGGCACTGGTTAAAATTG
>NW_028149079.1:10000-32500 GCF_946808225.1 Silurus aristotelis
TTTGAATATGTTGTTTTTGTTCCAGGTATTGTCCCTGATGTTTAGGTTTTCCCTGCTGAAGAGGATTAAGTTTGGCTCTGACCAAATAGTTTTGTAGGTTTTTGCTTTTCCTGAAAGCTGCAATGACTTTGTGGTCTCTGAATCTTGGTGTTTGTCCCAATATTTGTATAAAATTGGACCTTATCTCCCTGATAAGCTTCACAGAGACAGAGGAATATGTCAGGACGAGCGGCACGCTGGTGCCTTCCGCCCGAGTTCCTATTGTGAGGTAGGATTTAAAAATCCTCCTCAAAAAGGACCTTTTATATCCCCTGTTCCTGAGTGCTCTAAAGAGGATTCGTGTCGCTTCCATGAAGTCCCGTTCTCGGGTACATATGCGACGAAACCTCAGGAGTTGTGATTTGACCAGGCCAGAGTAAGTGTGTTTAGGGTGAAAGCTTTCCTTGTGTAGCAGAGCGTGTGTGTCTGTTTCCTTAAAGAAAACCTTGATGTCCAATTTTCGTGTGGAGCTGAAATCCGGGCCCTTGTAAGTCGTGGTGTCCAAAAAATCCACCGAGAGCTGGCCGATGGAGGATTTCAGTTTTATGGATGGGTTATGGTTGTTAAGTGTTGTTAAAAACTCATCAAACTCCCTCTCTGTGTGTGTCCAAACTCCCCATATATCATCAAGATATCTAAAATAATAAAGAGGCCGTTTATGGCTTCGGGATAGGGCCGAGGTCTCCCATTCTGCCATAAATATGTTGGCGTAGGCCGGAGCAAACTTCTTCCCCATCGCTGTTCCCTTAATTTGAAGGAAGAATTCCCCATTGAACTCAAAGTCGTTCCTCTTTAGATTTATTTCTAACAACTGGATGAGTTCTTTATCAGGCCTGGATTTGTCTGGGTATTTTTGAAAAATATTTTTTACGGCCTGTATTCCTTCCTGGATGTCGATATTTGTGTAAAGGCTGTCAATGTCCATAGTGAACAGGACAGCCTCTTGGGGAATTTCAAGTGCTTTAACTTTTTGAATGAAGTCATATGTGTCTTTTAAATAGCTAGGGTGGCCCGTGGAAAGGGGATTTAAATAAAAGTCCAGGAATTCGGCCGTATAGTACGTTTCGCTTCCGCAATCCGATACTATAGGCCTTCCTGGAGGAATTTCGTGGGGTTTGCTCCATTTGGCCGGATCTTTATGTATTTTAGGGAGCATGTAGAATCTCCTGCTCCTGGGCTCTGTGTCCCCCAAGAGATAGGACTTCTGTTTGGCATTTATGTGCTTTTTTGTATACAGGATCTGAACTATTTCTTTGACTAGGGGTACGGTGTCTGGATAAATGGGTTTGTCTAATTTTTTATAATAAGTTCTATCCTGTAATTGTCTGTACCCTTCCCACAGATATTGCTCACGGTCCATAATAACCGTTGCACTGCCCTTGTCAGCTGGTTTGATGATAATGTTTTGGTTATTTTTTAGTTCTTCAAGAGCACTGATTTCCTCAGGAGTGAGGTTACGTTGTTCCCAATATGGTCTGCAGTGTCTCTTGAAGGATCTAAGGTCTGTATCAAACAATGTGAGAAGTTCAGTGGGCAGTTTATCCATGGGTGGGACCCAGTCCGATTTAGGTGTGAAAGGTGGGGGAGTTTGATCCGTGTCATTCTGAAAATAAGATGCCAATTTTAGTCTTCGGTGGTATTGTTGCAGATCATACCGCATTTGCCTCCCGCTATATTGTCTGTTAATTTTCCATGCTGGAATAAAAGTTAGGCCTCTATTAAGCAGGCTGAATTGTGGGTGAGTGATTTTGGTTTTCTTGGCCAAAACAACCACATTTTTGTTCCCCTCCTGTGCATGCAGGCTTATGGGGAGGTTTAATTTAAATATTGAAGCCAATGTTCCAGCATTTTTCCGGCTGTACTCCCTGTCCAGTGAATATTGTCACTCTCCGTGTGGAACTCTGATCTGGGCAGGGCCGGAATATGATTCAGGTTGGCAGTGATGTAACCACTCAGGATGTTTAATTGTGTTTGCTCTTTTGTTGGGAGCGTTCCTGAAAAGTTAAGTTCCGGAACCCAAATCCGAGCAAGCGGGAATCTTTCTTTCGCCGCTCTTACTGCCGCCTGCATTTGTTTAATGGCAGTGTCTTTGGCGTTTTGAGTCCGACTGTTAATGCCCAGCGCTAAAATAAGATGCTCTACATCATTCGAGACCAAGATTTTATTTATCACGGCCTCCATGTGTCTGAACGTGGCCCCAGGATAGCTTTCTATTTGGAGGTCTGGGTTCTTAAAGGGGGGAATCCTGGAGAGATTGGAATCCCCAATAATCAGCCATTTTTTTCGGACAGTTAGTTTCCACTCAATCATCTTTCTGGAAGTGTTTATGTGCCTGTTTGGAACACCCTCACTGGAGTCACATGGTGTTGCAGAAGGCACCCTGAGCTCCACGTTAATACGGGCCTGTGTGGCTGTTCTAAGGCTGCCGATTTTGTCTGGGCTTAGGGTCACCCTTTGTGAGCTGCCGTCATTATTCTGCTCGCACTCTCCCTGATCCTCGATAATAACGAGTTCCTCTTCCAATCTAACACAGGGATTGGAACTCGGGTGAGGAGTGCGTTGTGCTTTTGGGGAGGAGGGAGGATCTAGCGTGATATCGGACTGACTGTCCGAATCCTCTTCCCTAAAAGGGGACCAATCGTTTGGTGGATCTGTCATGGTGGAAGTTGTTCTGGAAGATTTTGGTACTGGTTGGGTGGACAAATCTGGTAGGGAGTGTGCCTCGGCCTCAGCGTGCACAGAGACCTGCACCGCTATGGCACCGCCCGCTGTGTCAGGTGGTAGAGAAGAAGCAGCAAGGACATTTTGCGTCTCTGCTTCCTCTCTCGCTTCCTCCACCTCAGTAGTGGGTGTAGGGATCTTCCATTTGTCACCTATCAGTGTGTGAGCATCCTGTATTGATTTGTATCTCAGTCTTTTACCAATCCCACGTTTTGCCCATAACACAGCAGTGTTAAAGCATTCTTCCCAGCCCTGGGAAGGATAGTGCTGCAGCTTGGCCATTTCTTCCACCAATGTGTCCTCATAGTGGTTTTTAAGGATCAACATGGTGGTATAGGCCCAGTTTTTAGCATTGCCTTCTATAAGGGCTTGTGTTGTGGGATTTGGCAGAGCTGGTTTAATGACCTCGGATAGATTTTTCTCCATCTTGGTCAATGCAGGAGGTTGTTCATGGCTCACATTATTTTTGTGGTGTACCAGTTTAATTATTTTAAACAAGGTACGGGTTTTTGTAACAAAATCTGGGTCATCTGATTGCTTTTGAGCAACATTTTTTTGTCTCTGTTGTGTGCTCGTTTTTTGCTGTTGTGGACGAGTTGTCCATGATTGATTTGTTTTTTGTGGGATCCCTGTGACAGGTCCCCAACGGACCTGAGGTTCAAAAAATTGTGGTCTGAAAGACCGCTGATGTGATGCAGTACGGTAAGTATTTGGTGCCCTCGTGTGGCCTGAAAATTTAACTGCATTTGCATAGAAGAGGGCCCTTTGTTCCTGTGCATGACGTAGGTTCTGGTTATTGCCATATTTAACCACGTCTGCATAAGAGAATGGCCTCTCGCCTTGTGGATGGTGTCCCGTACGGTGGTGAGGACGGTGCATAGCTGTGTTTCGGACAGCACGCCTGCGTCCACGGGTGACAACCATCCAACCATCTCTGTCTGGCAGAATCATATTTTCCGAAAAGCTTTTCTTTTCTATTGCTTTTTAAACAAAATATTTATTTGGGATGTTTTTTGTGTATTGAAATAAAATAAAATACAGAACTGAAATCAAGAATCTTTGTTTTTTTTTTTTTTTTTTTTTTTTTTTTTTTTTTTTTTTTTTTTTTTTTTTTTTAAATTTTTCAAAAATAATTCTCTCTGAGAATTTGAAAATAAAATCAAGCAGTTGCCTGATTTTAAATAAAAATAATAAAATGTGCTTTTAAAGAAATATTTTCCTGAAAATAAATTCTCTCTGAGAGCTTGAAAATAAACTGAGCAGTTGCCTCAGTTTAAATGAGAAAAATAAAATTAAATAAAACAAAATAGAAATATTCTCAAAATATTTTTTTCAAAAGATTCAAAAGAAAATGGAACAAGCCGTTGCAACGTTTCGGTTCCCTTAGAACCTTCTTCAGGCAGGCTTGTTCAGAGTATTTGCAAAAAATATTCTTTCTTTGAAAATAAAATAGATTTAGGATCAAAATAAAGCTTGAGTGTGTCTCTAATCGAGCTGGAAGAAGTGGGGAAGATTCAGTCCTCTGAGCAGCCTCTTATATAGTGTAAAGAGGCGGGTCCAATTCAAATGAGCCAATGAGAACCATTTCCCAGCTCAATTTCAAAAAGAAATAGTTCTCAGCCAATAGAATACACCTGTATTTCAGTGTATTGAGAAAAGGCATTTTTTGAAATTTGATGAGGATTAATGAATTAAATGAATTATTTAATAATAATTAAATTAATAATTAATGATTTAAAGAATTTTGCATGACCCTAGGTTTTTAACAGGCATGAGGCACGGGCCGGTTAGGGTTGGGGTTAAGGTTAGCGGTTAGGTTTAGGGTTAAGGTTAGGATTAAGGGTTAGGGATAGAAATTGGGGGTTAGGATTTAGGATTAGGGTTAGAAATTAGGGTTAGGGATAGAAATTAGGGATAAGGTTAGGTTTTAGGTTTAGGGCTAGAAATTAGGGTTAGGGTTAGGATTTAGGGTTAGGATTAGGATTTATGGTTAGGGCTAGAAATTAGAGTTAGGGTTAGAGTTAAGGGTTAAGGTTAGGTTTTAGGGTTAGGGTTAGAAATTAGGGTTAGGATTAGGATTTAGGGTTAGGGATAGAAATTAGGGTCAAGGTTAGATTTAGGGTTAGGGATAGGAATTAGGGTTAGGGTTAGGGATGGAAATTAGGGTTAAGGTTAGGTTTTAGAGTTAGGGATAGAAATTAGGGTTAGGGTTGGGGTTAGGTTTTAGGGATAGGATTTAGGGTTAGGGCTAGAAATTAGGATTAGGGTTAGGGATAGAAATTAGGGTTAAGGTTAGGTTTTAGGGTTAGGGTTAGGGATAGAAATTAGGGTTAAGTTTAGGGTTAGGGTTGGGGTTAGGTTTTGGGGTTAGGGTTAGAAGTTAGGGTTAGGTTTTAGGGTTAGGCCTAGAAATTAGGGTTAGGGTTAGGGATAGAAATAAAGGTTAAGGTTAGGTTTTAGGGTTAGGGATAGAAATTAGGGTTAGGTTTAGGGTTAGGGTTGGGTTTAGGTTTTGGGGTTAGGATTAGGATGTAGGGTTATGGTAAGAAATTAGGGTTAGGGATAGAAATTAGGGTTAAGGTTAGGATTAGGTTAAGGTTAGGGTTAGGGTTGTGGTTAGGGATACAATTCAGGGTTAGGGTTAGGTTTTAGAATTAGGGTTAGGTTTAGGTTTAGGTTAAGGTTAGGGCTTAGGGTTAGGGATAGGAATTAGGGTTAGGATTTAGGGTTAGGGATAGAAATTAGGGTTAGGGTTAGGTTTAGAGTCAGAGGAAGGTGCTAACCTGTTTGCACAGGCCATCAATGCCCCCTAAGAATATTTTATTCACCTCTCATTGAGGCCTTGGGGATAAACAGTACTTAGTTTCTGAATCCAAATTCTCTCTGCTCTTTTCCTCAGGGGTACAGACCATTGTGGGTTTGCCTGTAGGACCATGACCCTGAGAGCTTCCCATCCATGCTCCCGGAAGTGTTTGACCAGGTAAGTATCCATTTGTTTTTCTTTTAATATGTTGTGTTTGTGTTGTGTCATCCTGATCAAGATAGTGTTGCCCGTCTCTCCAACATATTGGGCTCCACATTGATTACAGGAAATGAGGTAGACACAATTTTTGCTGTGCACTGTACTTGAGCGATGAGTGGTGAAGACTTCCTTGGTAAATTTGTTTTGAATATGTTGTTTTTGTTCCAGGTATTGTCCCTGATGTTTAGGTTTTCCCTGCTGAAGAGGATTAAGTTTGGCTCTGACCAAATAGTTTTGTAGGTTTTTGCTTTTCCTGAAAGCTGCAATGACTTTGTGGTCTCTGAATCTTGGTGTTTGTCCCAATATTTGTATAAAATTGGACCTTATCTCCCTGATAAGCTTCACAGAGACAGAGGAATATGTCAGGACGAGCGGCACGCTGGTGCCTTCCGCCCGAGTTCCTATTGTGAGGTAGGATTTAAAAATCCTCCTCAAAAAGGACCTTTTATATCCCCTGTTCCTGAGTGCTCTAAAGAGGATTCGTGTCGCTTCCATGAAGTCCCGTTCTCGGGTACATATGCGACGAAACCTCAGGAGTTGTGATTTGACCAGGCCAGAGTAAGTGTGTTTAGGGTGAAAGCTTTCCTTGTGTAGCAGAGCGTGTGTGTCTGTTTCCTTAAAGAAAACCTTGATGTCCAATTTTCGTGTGGAGCTGAAATCCGGGCCCTTGTAAGTCGTGGTGTCCAAAAAATCCACCGAGAGCTGGCCGATGGAGGATTTCAGTTTTATGGATGGGTTATGGTTGTTAAGTGTTGTTAAAAACTCATCAAACTCCCTCTCTGTGTGTGTCCAAACTCCCCATATATCATCAAGATATCTAAAATAATAAAGAGGCCGTTTATGGCTTCGGGATAGGGCCGAGGTCTCCCATTCTGCCATAAATATGTTGGCGTAGGCCGGAGCAAACTTCTTCCCCATCGCTGTTCCCTTAATTTGAAGGAAGAATTCCCCATTGAACTCAAAGTCGTTCCTCTTTAGATTTATTTCTAACAACTGGATGAGTTCTTTATCAGGCCTGGATTTGTCTGGGTATTTTTGAAAAATATTTTTTACGGCCTGTATTCCTTCCTGGATGTCGATATTTGTGTAAAGGCTGTCAATGTCCATAGTGAACAGGACAGCCTCTTGGGGAATTTCAAGTGCTTTAACTTTTTGAATGAAGTCATATGTGTCTTTTAAATAGCTAGGGTGGCCCGTGGAAAGGGGATTTAAATAAAAGTCCAGGAATTCGGCCGTATAGTACGTTTCGCTTCCGCAATCCGATACTATAGGCCTTCCTGGAGGAATTTCGTGGGGTTTGCTCCATTTGGCCGGATCTTTATGTATTTTAGGGAGCATGTAGAATCTCCTGCTCCTGGGCTCTGTGTCCCCCAAGAGATAGGACTTCTGTTTGGCATTTATGTGCTTTTTTGTATACAGGATCTGAACTATTTCTTTGACTAGGGGTACGGTGTCTGGATAAATGGGTTTGTCTAATTTTTTATAATAAGTTCTATCCTGTAATTGTCTGTACCCTTCCCACAGATATTGCTCACGGTCCATAATAACCGTTGCACTGCCCTTGTCAGCTGGTTTGATGATAATGTTTTGGTTATTTTTTAGTTCTTCAAGAGCACTGATTTCCTCAGGAGTGAGGTTACGTTGTTCCCAATATGGTCTGCAGTGTCTCTTGAAGGATCTAAGGTCTGTATCAAACAATGTGAGAAGTTCAGTGGGCAGTTTATCCATGGGTGGGACCCAGTCCGATTTAGGTGTGAAAGGTGGGGGAGTTTGATCCGTGTCATTCTGAAAATAAGATGCCAATTTTAGTCTTCGGTGGTATTGTTGCAGATCATACCGCATTTGCCTCCCGCTATATTGTCTGTTAATTTTCCATGCTGGAATAAAAGTTAGGCCTCTATTAAGCAGGCTGAATTGTGGGTGAGTGATTTTGGTTTTCTTGGCCAAAACAACCACATTTTTGTTCCCCTCCTGTGCATGCAGGCTTATGGGGAGGTTTAATTTAAATATTGAAGCCAATGTTCCAGCATTTTTCCGGCTGTACTCCCTGTCCAGTGAATATTGTCACTCTCCGTGTGGAACTCTGATCTGGGCAGGGCCGGAATATGATTCAGGTTGGCAGTGATGTAACCACTCAGGATGTTTAATTGTGTTTGCTCTTTTGTTGGGAGCGTTCCTGAAAAGTTAAGTTCCGGAACCCAAATCCGAGCAAGCGGGAATCTTTCTTTCGCCGCTCTTACTGCCGCCTGCATTTGTTTAATGGCAGTGTCTTTGGCGTTTTGAGTCCGACTGTTAATGCCCAGCGCTAAAATAAGATGCTCTACATCATTCGAGACCAAGATTTTATTTATCACGGCCTCCATGTGTCTGAACGTGGCCCCAGGATAGCTTTCTATTTGGAGGTCTGGGTTCTTAAAGGGGGGAATCCTGGAGAGATTGGAATCCCCAATAATCAGCCATTTTTTTCGGACAGTTAGTTTCCACTCAATCATCTTTCTGGAAGTGTTTATGTGCCTGTTTGGAACACCCTCACTGGAGTCACATGGTGTTGCAGAAGGCACCCTGAGCTCCACGTTAATACGGGCCTGTGTGGCTGTTCTAAGGCTGCCGATTTTGTCTGGGCTTAGGGTCACCCTTTGTGAGCTGCCGTCATTATTCTGCTCGCACTCTCCCTGATCCTCGATAATAACGAGTTCCTCTTCCAATCTAACACAGGGATTGGAACTCGGGTGAGGAGTGCGTTGTGCTTTTGGGGAGGAGGGAGGATCTAGCGTGATATCGGACTGACTGTCCGAATCCTCTTCCCTAAAAGGGGACCAATCGTTTGGTGGATCTGTCATGGTGGAAGTTGTTCTGGAAGATTTTGGTACTGGTTGGGTGGACAAATCTGGTAGGGAGTGTGCCTCGGCCTCAGCGTGCACAGAGACCTGCACCGCTATGGCACCGCCCGCTGTGTCAGGTGGTAGAGAAGAAGCAGCAAGGACATTTTGCGTCTCTGCTTCCTCTCTCGCTTCCTCCACCTCAGTAGTGGGTGTAGGGATCTTCCATTTGTCACCTATCAGTGTGTGAGCATCCTGTATTGATTTGTATCTCAGTCTTTTACCAATCCCACGTTTTGCCCATAACACAGCAGTGTTAAAGCATTCTTCCCAGCCCTGGGAAGGATAGTGCTGCAGCTTGGCCATTTCTTCCACCAATGTGTCCTCATAGTGGTTTTTAAGGATCAACATGGTGGTATAGGCCCAGTTTTTAGCATTGCCTTCTATAAGGGCTTGTGTTGTGGGATTTGGCAGAGCTGGTTTAATGACCTCGGATAGATTTTTCTCCATCTTGGTCAATGCAGGAGGTTGTTCATGGCTCACATTATTTTTGTGGTGTACCAGTTTAATTATTTTAAACAAGGTACGGGTTTTTGTAACAAAATCTGGGTCATCTGATTGCTTTTGAGCAACATTTTTTTGTCTCTGTTGTGTGCTCGTTTTTTGCTGTTGTGGACGAGTTGTCCATGATTGATTTGTTTTTTGTGGGATCCCTGTGACAGGTCCCCAACGGACCTGAGGTTCAAAAAATTGTGGTCTGAAAGACCGCTGATGTGATGCAGTACGGTAAGTATTTGGTGCCCTCGTGTGGCCTGAAAATTTAACTGCATTTGCATAGAAGAGGGCCCTTTGTTCCTGTGCATGACGTAGGTTCTGGTTATTGCCATATTTAACCACGTCTGCATAAGAGAATGGCCTCTCGCCTTGTGGATGGTGTCCCGTACGGTGGTGAGGACGGTGCATAGCTGTGTTTCGGACAGCACGCCTGCGTCCACGGGTGACAACCATCCAACCATCTCTGTCTGGCAGAATCATATTTTCCGAAAAGCTTTTCTTTTCTATTGCTTTTTAAACAAAATATTTATTTGGGATGTTTTTTGTGTATTGAAATAAAATAAAATACAGAACTGAAATCAAGAATCTTTGTTTTTTTTTTTTTTTTTTTTTTTTTTTTTTTTTTTTTTAAATTTTTCAAAAATAATTCTCTCTGAGAATTTGAAAATAAAATCAAGCAGTTGCCTGATTTTAAATAAAAATAATAAAATGTGCTTTTAAAGAAATATTTTCCTGAAAATAAATTCTCTCTGAGAGCTTGAAAATAAACTGAGCAGTTGCCTCAGTTTAAATGAGAAAAATAAAATTAAATAAAACAAAATAGAAATATTCTCAAAATATTTTTTTCAAAAGATTCAAAAGAAAATGGAACAAGCCGTTGCAACGTTTCGGTTCCCTTAGAACCTTCTTCAGGCAGGCTTGTTCAGAGTATTTGCAAAAAATATTCTTTCTTTGAAAATAAAATAGATTTAGGATCAAAATAAAGCTTGAGTGTGTCTCTAATCGAGCTGGAAGAAGTGGGGAAGATTCAGTCCTCTGAGCAGCCTCTTATATAGTGTAAAGAGGCGGGTCCAATTCAAATGAGCCAATGAGAACCATTTCCCAGCTCAATTTCAAAAAGAAATAGTTCTCAGCCAATAGAATACACCTGTATTTCAGTGTATTGAGAAAAGGCATTTTTTGAAATTTGATGAGGATTAATGAATTAAATGAATTATTTAATAATAATTAAATTAATAATTAATGATTTAAAGAATTTTGCATGACCCTAGGTTTTTAACAGGCATGAGGCACGGGCCGGTTAGGGTTGGGGTTAAGGTTAGCGGTTAGGTTTAGGGTTAAGGTTAGGATTAAGGGTTAGGGATAGAAATTGGGGGTTAGGATTTAGGATTAGGGTTAGAAATTAGGGTTAGGGATAGAAATTAGGGATAAGGTTAGGTTTTAGGTTTAGGGCTAGAAATTAGGGTTAGGGTTAGGATTTAGGGTTAGGATTAGGATTTATGGTTAGGGCTAGAAATTAGAGTTAGGGTTAGAGTTAAGGGTTAAGGTTAGGTTTTAGGGTTAGGGTTAGAAATTAGGGTTAGGATTAGGATTTAGGGTTAGGGATAGAAATTAGGGTCAAGGTTAGATTTAGGGTTAGGGATAGGAATTAGGGTTAGGGTTAGGGATGGAAATTAGGGTTAAGGTTAGGTTTTAGAGTTAGGGATAGAAATTAGGGTTAGGGTTGGGGTTAGGTTTTAGGGATAGGATTTAGGGTTAGGGCTAGAAATTAGGATTAGGGTTAGGGATAGAAATTAGGGTTAAGGTTAGGTTTTAGGGTTAGGGTTAGGGATAGAAATTAGGGTTAAGTTTAGGGTTAGGGTTGGGGTTAGGTTTTGGGGTTAGGGTTAGAAGTTAGGGTTAGGTTTTAGGGTTAGGCCTAGAAATTAGGGTTAGGGTTAGGGATAGAAATAAAGGTTAAGGTTAGGTTTTAGGGTTAGGGATAGAAATTAGGGTTAGGTTTAGGGTTAGGGTTGGGTTTAGGTTTTGGGGTTAGGATTAGGATGTAGGGTTATGGTAAGAAATTAGGGTTAGGGATAGAAATTAGGGTTAAGGTTAGGATTAGGTTAAGGTTAGGGTTAGGGTTGTGGTTAGGGATACAATTCAGGGTTAGGGTTAGGTTTTAGAATTAGGGTTAGGTTTAGGTTTAGGTTAAGGTTAGGGCTTAGGGTTAGGGATAGGAATTAGGGTTAGGATTTAGGGTTAGGGATAGAAATTAGGGTTAGGGTTAGGTTTAGAGTCAGAGGAAGGTGCTAACCTGTTTGCACAGGCCATCAATGCCCCCTAAGAATATTTTATTCACCTCTCATTGAGGCCTTGGGGATAAACAGTACTTAGTTTCTGAATCCAAATTCTCTCTGCTCTTTTCCTCAGGGGTACAGACCATTGTGGGTTTGCCTGTAGGACCATGACCCTGAGAGCTTCCCATCCATGCTCCCGGAAGTGTTTGACCAGGTAAGTATCCATTTGTTTTTCTTTTAATATGTTGTGTTTGTGTTGTGTCATCCTGATCAAGATAGTGTTGCCCGTCTCTCCAACATATTGGGCTCCACATTGATTACAGGAAATGAGGTAGACACAATTTTTGCTGTGCACTGTACTTGAGCGATGAGTGGTGAAGACTTCCTTGGTAAATTTGTTTTGAATATGTTGTTTTTGTTCCAGGTATTGTCCCTGATGTTTAGGTTTTCCCTGCTGAAGAGGATTAAGTTTGGCTCTGACCAAATAGTTTTGTAGGTTTTTGCTTTTCCTGAAAGCTGCAATGACTTTGTGGTCTCTGAATCTTGGTGTTTGTCCCAATATTTGTATAAAATTGGACCTTATCTCCCTGATAAGCTTCACAGAGACAGAGGAATATGTCAGGACGAGCGGCACGCTGGTGCCTTCCGCCCGAGTTCCTATTGTGAGGTAGGATTTAAAAATCCTCCTCAAAAAGGACCTTTTATATCCCCTGTTCCTGAGTGCTCTAAAGAGGATTCGTGTCGCTTCCATGAAGTCCCGTTCTCGGGTACATATGCGACGAAACCTCAGGAGTTGTGATTTGACCAGGCCAGAGTAAGTGTGTTTAGGGTGAAAGCTTTCCTTGTGTAGCAGAGCGTGTGTGTCTGTTTCCTTAAAGAAAACCTTGATGTCCAATTTTCGTGTGGAGCTGAAATCCGGGCCCTTGTAAGTCGTGGTGTCCAAAAAATCCACCGAGAGCTGGCCGATGGAGGATTTCAGTTTTATGGATGGGTTATGGTTGTTAAGTGTTGTTAAAAACTCATCAAACTCCCTCTCTGTGTGTGTCCAAACTCCCCATATATCATCAAGATATCTAAAATAATAAAGAGGCCGTTTATGGCTTCGGGATAGGGCCGAGGTCTCCCATTCTGCCATAAATATGTTGGCGTAGGCCGGAGCAAACTTCTTCCCCATCGCTGTTCCCTTAATTTGAAGGAAGAATTCCCCATTGAACTCAAAGTCGTTCCTCTTTAGATTTATTTCTAACAACTGGATGAGTTCTTTATCAGGCCTGGATTTGTCTGGGTATTTTTGAAAAATATTTTTTACGGCCTGTATTCCTTCCTGGATGTCGATATTTGTGTAAAGGCTGTCAATGTCCATAGTGAACAGGACAGCCTCTTGGGGAATTTCAAGTGCTTTAACTTTTTGAATGAAGTCATATGTGTCTTTTAAATAGCTAGGGTGGCCCGTGGAAAGGGGATTTAAATAAAAGTCCAGGAATTCGGCCGTATAGTACGTTTCGCTTCCGCAATCCGATACTATAGGCCTTCCTGGAGGAATTTCGTGGGGTTTGCTCCATTTGGCCGGATCTTTATGTATTTTAGGGAGCATGTAGAATCTCCTGCTCCTGGGCTCTGTGTCCCCCAAGAGATAGGACTTCTGTTTGGCATTTATGTGCTTTTTTGTATACAGGATCTGAACTATTTCTTTGACTAGGGGTACGGTGTCTGGATAAATGGGTTTGTCTAATTTTTTATAATAAGTTCTATCCTGTAATTGTCTGTACCCTTCCCACAGATATTGCTCACGGTCCATAATAACCGTTGCACTGCCCTTGTCAGCTGGTTTGATGATAATGTTTTGGTTATTTTTTAGTTCTTCAAGAGCACTGATTTCCTCAGGAGTGAGGTTACGTTGTTCCCAATATGGTCTGCAGTGTCTCTTGAAGGATCTAAGGTCTGTATCAAACAATGTGAGAAGTTCAGTGGGCAGTTTATCCATGGGTGGGACCCAGTCCGATTTAGGTGTGAAAGGTGGGGGAGTTTGATCCGTGTCATTCTGAAAATAAGATGCCAATTTTAGTCTTCGGTGGTATTGTTGCAGATCATACCGCATTTGCCTCCCGCTATATTGTCTGTTAATTTTCCATGCTGGAATAAAAGTTAGGCCTCTATTAAGCAGGCTGAATTGTGGGTGAGTGATTTTGGTTTTCTTGGCCAAAACAACCACATTTTTGTTCCCCTCCTGTGCATGCAGGCTTATGGGGAGGTTTAATTTAAATATTGAAGCCAATGTTCCAGCATTTTTCCGGCTGTACTCCCTGTCCAGTGAATATTGTCACTCTCCGTGTGGAACTCTGATCTGGGCAGGGCCGGAATATGATTCAGGTTGGCAGTGATGTAACCACTCAGGATGTTTAATTGTGTTTGCTCTTTTGTTGGGAGCGTTCCTGAAAAGTTAAGTTCCGGAACCCAAATCCGAGCAAGCGGGAATCTTTCTTTCGCCGCTCTTACTGCCGCCTGCATTTGTTTAATGGCAGTGTCTTTGGCGTTTTGAGTCCGACTGTTAATGCCCAGCGCTAAAATAAGATGCTCTACATCATTCGAGACCAAGATTTTATTTATCACGGCCTCCATGTGTCTGAACGTGGCCCCAGGATAGCTTTCTATTTGGAGGTCTGGGTTCTTAAAGGGGGGAATCCTGGAGAGATTGGAATCCCCAATAATCAGCCATTTTTTTCGGACAGTTAGTTTCCACTCAATCATCTTTCTGGAAGTGTTTATGTGCCTGTTTGGAACACCCTCACTGGAGTCACATGGTGTTGCAGAAGGCACCCTGAGCTCCACGTTAATACGGGCCTGTGTGGCTGTTCTAAGGCTGCCGATTTTGTCTGGGCTTAGGGTCACCCTTTGTGAGCTGCCGTCATTATTCTGCTCGCACTCTCCCTGATCCTCGATAATAACGAGTTCCTCTTCCAATCTAACACAGGGATTGGAACTCGGGTGAGGAGTGCGTTGTGCTTTTGGGGAGGAGGGAGGATCTAGCGTGATATCGGACTGACTGTCCGAATCCTCTTCCCTAAAAGGGGACCAATCGTTTGGTGGATCTGTCATGGTGGAAGTTGTTCTGGAAGATTTTGGTACTGGTTGGGTGGACAAATCTGGTAGGGAGTGTGCCTCGGCCTCAGCGTGCACAGAGACCTGCACCGCTATGGCACCGCCCGCTGTGTCAGGTGGTAGAGAAGAAGCAGCAAGGACATTTTGCGTCTCTGCTTCCTCTCTCGCTTCCTCCACCTCAGTAGTGGGTGTAGGGATCTTCCATTTGTCACCTATCAGTGTGTGAGCATCCTGTATTGATTTGTATCTCAGTCTTTTACCAATCCCACGTTTTGCCCATAACACAGCAGTGTTAAAGCATTCTTCCCAGCCCTGGGAAGGATAGTGCTGCAGCTTGGCCATTTCTTCCACCAATGTGTCCTCATAGTGGTTTTTAAGGATCAACATGGTGGTATAGGCCCAGTTTTTAGCATTGCCTTCTATAAGGGCTTGTGTTGTGGGATTTGGCAGAGCTGGTTTAATGACCTCGGATAGATTTTTCTCCATCTTGGTCAATGCAGGAGGTTGTTCATGGCTCACATTATTTTTGTGGTGTACCAGTTTAATTATTTTAAACAAGGTACGGGTTTTTGTAACAAAATCTGGGTCATCTGATTGCTTTTGAGCAACATTTTTTTGTCTCTGTTGTGTGCTCGTTTTTTGCTGTTGTGGACGAGTTGTCCATGATTGATTTGTTTTTTGTGGGATCCCTGTGACAGGTCCCCAACGGACCTGAGGTTCAAAAAATTGTGGTCTGAAAGACCGCTGATGTGATGCAGTACGGTAAGTATTTGGTGCCCTCGTGTGGCCTGAAAATTTAACTGCATTTGCATAGAAGAGGGCCCTTTGTTCCTGTGCATGACGTAGGTTCTGGTTATTGCCATATTTAACCACGTCTGCATAAGAGAATGGCCTCTCGCCTTGTGGATGGTGTCCCGTACGGTGGTGAGGACGGTGCATAGCTGTGTTTCGGACAGCACGCCTGCGTCCACGGGTGACAACCATCCAACCATCTCTGTCTGGCAGAATCATATTTTCCGAAAAGCTTTTCTTTTCTATTGCTTTTTAAACAAAATATTTATTTGGGATGTTTTTTGTGTATTGAAATAAAATAAAATACAGAACTGAAATCAAGAATCTTTGTTTTTTTTTTTTTTTTTTTTTTTTTTTTTTTTTTTTTTTTTTTTTTTTTTTTAAATTTTTCAAAAATAATTCTCTCTGAGAATTTGAAAATAAAATCAAGCAGTTGCCTGATTTTAAATAAAAATAATAAAATGTGCTTTTAAAGAAATATTTTCCTGAAAATAAATTCTCTCTGAGAGCTTGAAAATAAACTGAGCAGTTGCCTCAGTTTAAATGAGAAAAATAAAATTAAATAAAACAAAATAGAAATATTCTCAAAATATTTTTTTCAAAAGATTCAAAAGAAAATGGAACAAGCCGTTGCAACGTTTCGGTTCCCTTAGAACCTTCTTCAGGCAGGCTTGTTCAGAGTATTTGCAAAAAATATTCTTTCTTTGAAAATAAAATAGATTTAGGATCAAAATAAAGCTTGAGTGTGTCTCTAATCGAGCTGGAAGAAGTGGGGAAGATTCAGTCCTCTGAGCAGCCTCTTATATAGTGTAAAGAGGCGGGTCCAATTCAAATGAGCCAATGAGAACCATTTCCCAGCTCAATTTCAAAAAGAAATAGTTCTCAGCCAATAGAATACACCTGTATTTCAGTGTATTGAGAAAAGGCATTTTTTGAAATTTGATGAGGATTAATGAATTAAATGAATTATTTAATAATAATTAAATTAATAATTAATGATTTAAAGAATTTTGCATGACCCTAGGTTTTTAACAGGCATGAGGCACGGGCCGGTTAGGGTTGGGGTTAAGGTTAGCGGTTAGGTTTAGGGTTAAGGTTAGGATTAAGGGTTAGGGATAGAAATTGGGGGTTAGGATTTAGGATTAGGGTTAGAAATTAGGGTTAGGGATAGAAATTAGGGATAAGGTTAGGTTTTAGGTTTAGGGCTAGAAATTAGGGTTAGGGTTAGGATTTAGGGTTAGGATTAGGATTTATGGTTAGGGCTAGAAATTAGAGTTAGGGTTAGAGTTAAGGGTTAAGGTTAGGTTTTAGGGTTAGGGTTAGAAATTAGGGTTAGGATTAGGATTTAGGGTTAGGGATAGAAATTAGGGTCAAGGTTAGATTTAGGGTTAGGGATAGGAATTAGGGTTAGGGTTAGGGATGGAAATTAGGGTTAAGGTTAGGTTTTAGAGTTAGGGATAGAAATTAGGGTTAGGGTTGGGGTTAGGTTTTAGGGATAGGATTTAGGGTTAGGGCTAGAAATTAGGATTAGGGTTAGGGATAGAAATTAGGGTTAAGGTTAGGTTTTAGGGTTAGGGTTAGGGATAGAAATTAGGGTTAAGTTTAGGGTTAGGGTTGGGGTTAGGTTTTGGGGTTAGGGTTAGAAGTTAGGGTTAGGTTTTAGGGTTAGGCCTAGAAATTAGGGTTAGGGTTAGGGATAGAAATAAAGGTTAAGGTTAGGTTTTAGGGTTAGGGATAGAAATTAGGGTTAGGTTTAGGGTTAGGGTTGGGTTTAGGTTTTGGGGTTAGGATTAGGATGTAGGGTTATGGTAAGAAATTAGGGTTAGGGATAGAAATTAGGGTTAAGGTTAGGATTAGGTTAAGGTTAGGGTTAGGGTTGTGGTTAGGGATACAATTCAGGGTTAGGGTTAGGTTTTAGAATTAGGGTTAGGTTTAGGTTTAGGTTAAGGTTAGGGCTTAGGGTTAGGGATAGGAATTAGGGTTAGGATTTAGGGTTAGGGATAGAAATTAGGGTTAGGGTTAGGTTTAGAGTCAGAGGAAGGTGCTAACCTGTTTGCACAGGCCATCAATGCCCCCTAAGAATATTTTATTCACCTCTCATTGAGGCCTTGGGGATAAACAGTACTTAATTTCTGAATCCAAATTCTCTCTGCTCTTTTCCTCAGGGGTACAGACCATTGTGGGTTTGCCTGTAGCACCATGACCCTGAGAGCTTCCCATCCATGCTCCCGGAAGTGATTGACCAGGTGAGTATCCATTTGTTTTCCTTTTAATATGTTGTGTTTGTGTTGTGTCATCCTGATCAAGATGGTGTTGCCCGTCTCTCCAACATATTGGGCTCCACATTGATTACAGGAAATGAGGTAGACACAATTTTTGCTGTGCACTGTACTTGAGCGATGAGTGGTGAAGACTTCCTTGGTAAATTTGTTTTGAATGTGTTGTTTTTGTTCCATGTATTGTCCCTGATGTTTAGGTTTTCCCTGCTGGAGAGGATTGAGTTTGGCCCTGACCAAATAGTCTTGCAGGTTTTTGCTTTTCCTGAAAGCTGCAATGACTTTGTGGTCTCTGAATCTTGGTGTTTGTCCCAATATTTGCATAAAATTGGACCTTATCTCCCTGATGAGCTTCACAGAGACAGAGGAATATGTCAGGACGAGCGGCACGCTGGTGCCTTCCGCCCGGGTTCCTATTGTGAGGTAGGATTTAAAAATCCTCCTCAAAAAGGACCTTTTATAACCTCTGTTCCTGAGTGCTCTAAAGAGGATTCGTGTCGCTTCCATGAAGTCCCGTTCTCGGGTACATATGCGACGAAACCTCAGGAGTTGTGATTTCACCAGGCCAGAGTAAGTGTGTTTAGGGTGAAAGCTCTCCTTGTGCAGTAGAGCGTGTGTGTCTGTTTCCTTAAAGAATACCTTGATGTCCAATTTGTGTGTGGAACTGAAATCCGGGCCTTTGTATGTCGTGGTGTCCAAAAAATCCACCGAGAGCTGACTAATGGAGGATTTCAGTTTTATGGATGGGTTATGGTTGTTAAGTGTTGTTAAAAACTCATCAAACTCCCTCTCTGTGTGTGTCCAAACTCCCCATATATCATCAAGATATCTAAAATAATGAAGAGGCCGTTTATGGCACCGGGATAGGGCCGAGGTCTCCCATTCTGCCATAAATATGTTGGCGTAGGCCGGAGCAAACTTCTTCCCCATCGCTGTTCCCTTAATCTGAAGGAAGAATTCCCCATTGAACTCAAAGTCGTTCCTTTTTAGATTTATTTCTAATAATTGGATGAGTTCTTTATCAGGCCTGGATCTGTCCGGGTATTTTTGAAAAATATTTTTTATGGCCTGTATTCCTTCCTGGATGTCGATATTTGTGTAAAGGCTGTCAATGTCCATAGTGAACAGGACAGCCTCTTGGGGAATTTCAAGTCCTTTAACTTTCTGAATAAAGTCATATGTGTCTTTTAAATAGCTAGGGTGGCCCGTGGAAAGGGGATTTAAATAAAAGTCCAGGAATTCGGCCGTATAGTACGTTTCGCTTCCGCAATCCGACACTATAGGCCTTCCTGGAGGAATTTCGTGGGGTTTGCTCCATTTGGCCGGATCTTTGTGTATTTTAGGGAGCATGTAGAATCTCCTGCTCCTGGGCTCTGTGTCACCCAAGAGATAGGACTTCTGTTTGGCATTTATGTGCTTTTTTGTATACAAGACTTGGACTATTTCCTTGACTAGGGGTACAGTGTCCGGGTAGATAGGTTTGTCTAATTTTTTGTAATAAATTTTATCCTGTAATTGTCTGTACCCTTCCCACAGATATTGCTCACGGTCCATAATAACTGTTGCACTGCCCTTGTCAGCGGGTTTGATGATAATATTTTGGTTATTTTTTAACTCTTCAAGAGCACTGATTTCCTCTGGAGTGAGGTTAAGTTGTTCCCAATATGGTCTGCAGTGTCTCTTGAAGGATCTAAGGTCTGTATCGAACAACGTGAGAAGATCAGTGGGCAGTTTATCTATGGGTGGGACCCAGTCTGATTTAGGTGTAAAAGGTGGGGGAGTTTGATCTGCGTCATTTTGAAAATAGGATGCCAATTTTAGTCTTCGGTGGTATTGTTGCAGATCATACCGCATTTGCCTCCCGCTATATTGTCTGTTAATTTTCCATGCCGGAATAAAGGTTAGGCCTCTATTAAGCAGGCTGAATTGTGGTCGAGTGATCTTGGCTTTTTTGGCCAAAACAACCACATTTTTGTTCCCCTCCTGTGCATGCAGGCTTATGGGGAGATTTAATTTAAATGTTGAAGCCAATGTTCCAGCATTTTTCCGGCTGTATTAACTGTCCAGTGAATATTGTCACTTTCAGTGTGGAACTCTGATCTGGGCAGGGCCGGAATATGATTTAGGTTGGCAGTGATGTAACCACTCAGGAGGTTTAATTGTGTTTGCTCCTTTGTTGGGAGCATTCCTGAATAGTTCAGTTCTGGAACCCAAATCTGCGCAAGCGGGAATTTTTCTTTTGCTGCTCTTAAAGCCGCCTGCATTTGTTTAATTGCAGTGTCTTTAGCGTTTTGAGTCCGACTGTTAATGCCCAGCGCTAAAATGAAATGCTCTACGTCATTGGAGACCGGAATTTTATTAATAACGGCCTCCATGTGTCTGAACGTGGCCCCCGGATAGCTTTCTATTTGGAGGTCTGGGTTCTTAAAGGGGGGAATCCTGGAGAGGTTGGAATCCCCAATGACCAGGTATTTCTTACGGACAGTCAGTTTCCACTCTATCATTTTTCTGGGCGTGTTTATGTGCCTATTTGGAACACCCTCACTGGAGTCACATGGTGTTGCAGAAGGCACCTTGAGCTCCATATTAATACGGGCCTGTGTGGCTGTTCTAAGGCTGCCGATTTTGTCTGGGCTTAGGGTCACCCTTTGTGAGCTGCCGTCATTATTCTGCTCGCACTCTCCCTGGTCCTCGATAATAACGAGTTCCTCTTCCCATCTAACACAGGGATTGGAACTCGGGCAAGGAGTGCGTTGCGCTTTTGGGGAGGCAGGAGGATCTAGGGCGATTTCGGACTGACTGTCCGCTTTTTTAACGTTTCGGTTCCTTTAGAACCTTCTTCAGGCAGGCTTGTTCAGAGTATTTGCAAAAAATATTCTTTCTTTGAAAATAAAATAGATTCAGGATCAAAATAAAGCTTGAGTGTGTCTCTAATCGAGCTGGAAGAAGTGGGGAAGATTCAGTCCTCTGAGCAGCCTCTTATATAGTGTAAAGAGGCGGGTCCAATTCAAATGAGCCAATGAGAACCATTTCCCAGCTCAATTTCAAAAAGAAATAGTTCTCAGCCAATAGAATACACCTGTATTTCAGTGTATTGAGAAAAGGCATTTTTTGAAATTTGATGAGGATTAATGAATTAAATGAATTATTTAATAATAGTTAAATTAATAATTAATGATTTAAAGAGTTTTGCATGACCCTAGGTTTTTAACAGGCATGAGGCACGGGCCGGTTAGGGTTGGGGTTAAGGTTAGCGGTTAGGTTTAGGGTTAAGGTTAGGATTAAGGGTTAGGGATAGAAATTGGGGGTTAGGGTTACGATTTAGGATTAGGGTTAGAAATTAGGGTTAGGGATAGAGATTAGGGTTAAGGTTAGGTTTTAGGGTTAGGGCTAGAAATTAGGGTAAGGGTTAGGATTTAGGGTTAGGATTAGGATTTATGGTTAGGGCTAGAAATTAGAGTTAGGGTTAGAGTTAAGGGTTAAGGTTAGGTTTTAGGGTTAGGGTTAGAAATTAGGGTTAGGATTAGGATTTAGGGTTAGGGATAGAAATTAGGGTTAGGGATAGAAATTAGGGTTAAGGTTAGGTTTTAGAGTTAGGGATAGAAATTAGGGTTAGGGTTGGGGTTAGGTTTTAGGGATAGGATTTAGGGTTAGGGCTAGAAATTAGGATTAGGGTTAGGGATAGAAATTAGGGTTAAGGTTAGGTTTTAGGGTTAGGGTTAGGGACAGAAATTAGGGTTAAGGTTAGGTTTTAGGGTTAGGGTTAGGGATAGAAATTAGGGTTAAGTTTAGGGTTAGGGTTGGGGTTAGGTTTTGGGGTTAGGGTTAGAAGTTAGGGTTAGGTTTTAGGGTTAGGCCTAGAAATTAGGGTTAGGGATAGAAATAAAGGTTAAGGTTAGGTTTTAGGGTTAGGGATAGAAATTAGGGTTAGGTTTAGGGTTAGGGTTGGGTTTAGGTTTTGGGGTTAGGATTAGGATGTAGGGTTATGGTTAGAAATTAGGGTTAGGGATAGAAATTAAGGTTAAGGTTAGGATTAGGTTAAGGTTAGGGTTAGGGTTGTGGTTAGGGATACAATTCAGGGTTAGGGTTAGGTTAGGTTTAGGTTAAGGTTAGGGCTTAGGGTTAGGGATAGGAATTAGGGTTAGGATTTAGGGTTAGGGATAGAAATTAGGGTTAGGGTTAGGTTTAGAGTCAGAGGAAGGTGCTAACCTGTTTGCACAGGCCATCAATGCCCCCTAAGAATATTTTATTCACCTCTCATTGAGGCCTTGGGGATAAACAGTACTTAATTTCTGAATCCAAATTCTCTCTGCTCTTTTCCTCAGGGGTACAGACCATTGTGGGTTTGCCTGTAGCACCATGACCCTGAGAGCTTCCCATCCATGCTCCCGGAAGTGATTGACCAGGTGAGTATCCATTTGTTTTCCTTTTAATATGTTGTGTTTGTGTTGTGTCATCCTGATCAAGATGGTGTTGCCCGTCTCTCCAACATATTGGGCTCCACATTGATTACAGGAAATGAGGTAGACACAATTTTTGCTGTGCACTGTACTTGAGCGATGAGTGGTGAAGACTTCCTTGGTAAATTTGTTTTGAATGTGTTGTTTTTGTTCCATGTATTGTCCCTGATGTTTAGGTTTTCCCTGCTGGAGAGGATTGAGTTTGGCCCTGACCAAATAGTCTTGCAGGTTTTTGCTTTTCCTGAAAGCTGCAATGACTTTGTGGTCTCTGAATCTTGGTGTTTGTCCCAATATTTGCATAAAATTGGACCTTATCTCCCTGATGAGCTTCACAGAGACAGAGGAATATGTCAGGACGAGCGGCACGCTGGTGCCTTCCGCCCGGGTTCCTATTGTGAGGTAGGATTTAAAAATCCTCCTCAAAAAGGACCTTTTATA